>NC_053023.1:739191701-739304607 GCF_003073215.2 Triticum urartu
CTTGAGGGAATAAAAGAAAAGGAAAGAATAAAAAGAAACAAAGAGATCATATTGATCTTATGGAGAGTAATGACTTCACATAGAAAGAGTATGATGATTAAAAATTGTTGAGAGTTGACAAACATAGCTTTGGTCATCGTTGCAATTAATAGGAAGTAATAAAGAAAGAGAGGTTTCACATATAAATATACTATCTTGGACATCTTTATGATTGTGACCACTCATTAAAATATGACATGTTAAAGAGTTGATGTTGGACAAGGAAGACAACGTAATGGGTATGTTTTCTTATATCCGAAATAAAGTATATTGTCATGGATCATCCAACATGTTGAGCTTGCCTTTCTTCCTCATGCTAGCCAATTCTTTGCACCAAGTAGAGATACTATTTGTGCTTCTAAATACCCTTAAAACCAGTTTTTCCATAAGAGTCCACCATATCTACCTATGGGTTGAGTAAGATCCTTCAAGTAAGTTGTCATCGGTGCAAGAAATAAAAATTGCTCTCTAAATATGCATGACTTATTAGTGTGGGAGAAAATAAGCTTTATACGATCTTGTGATGTGGAATAAATAAAAGCAACGGACTGCATAATAAAGGTCCATATCACAAGTGGCAATATAAAGTGACGTTCTTTTGCATTAAGATTTTGTGCATCCAACCATGAAAGCGCATGACAACCTCTGCTTCCCTCTGTGAAGGGCCTATCTTTTACTTTTATCTCTTGCCCTTATGCAAGAGTCATGGTGATTTTTCACCTTTCCCTTTTACATTTTATCCTTTGGCAAGCACATTGTGTTGGAAAGATCCTGATATATATATCCAATTGGATGTAAGTTAGCATGAACTATTATTGTTGATATTACCCTTGAGGTAAAAGGTTGGGAGGCGAAACTATAAGCCCCTATATTTCTCTGTGTCCGATTAAAACTCCGTAACCATAAGTATTGTGTGAGTGTTAGCAATTGTGAAAGACTAAATGATAGTTGAGTATGTGAACTTGCTGAAAAGCTCTTACATAGACTCTTTCCGATGTTATGATAAATTGCAATTGCTTCAATTACTGAGACTGTAGTTTGTTGGTTCTCAATGAAGTTTCTGATTCATACTTGACATTGTGAATAGATTATTACTTGAGCATAAGAGGTCATATGACAATATATATATGTTGCTGTTATAAGATTGATCATGATGCCCTCATGTCTGTATTTTATTTTATCGACACATCTACCTCTAAACATGTGGACATCTTTATCGTTATCGGCTTCTGCTTGAGGACAAGCGAGGTCTAAGCTTGGGGGAGTTGATACGTCCATTTTGCATCATGCTTTTATATCGATATTTATTGCATTATGGGCTGTTATTACACATTATGTCACAATACTTATGCCTATTCTCTCTTATTTTACAAGGTTTACATGAAGAGGGAGAATGCCGGCGGCTAGAATTCTGGCTGGAAAAGGAGTAAATATTAGAGACCTATTCTGCACAACTCCAAAAGTCCTGAAACTCCACGGAAGTTATTTTTGGAAATAATAAAAAATACTAAGCGAAGAAAATACTAGAGGGGGCCCACACCATGGCCACGAGGGTGGGGGCGCGCCCTACCCCCCTGGGCCTGCCCCCTGCCTCGTGGGCCCCCTGGTGGCCCTCCGGTGCCCATCTTCTGCTATATGAAGTATTTCGTCTGAGAAAAAATCATAAGCAAGCTTTCGGGACGAGACTCCGCCGCCACGAGGCGGAACGAATCTAGGGCTCTGGCGGAGCTGTTTTGCTGGGGACACTTCCCTCCGGGAGGGGGAAATCATCGCCATCGTCATCACCAACGCTCCTCTCATCGGGAGGGGCCAATCTTCATCAACATCTTCACCAGCACCATCACCTCTCAAACCCTAGTTCATCTCTTGTATCCAATTCTTGTCTCTAAGTCTGAGATTGGTACCTGTAGGTTGCTAGTAGTGTTGATTACTCCTTGTAGTTAATGCTAGTTGGTTTATTTGGTGGAAGATCATATGTTCAGATCCTATATGCATATTAATACTCCTCTGATTATGAACATGAATATGCTTTTTGAGTAGTTACGTTTGTTCCTGAGGACATGGGAGAAGTCTTGCTATTAGTAGTCATGTGAATTCGGTATTTGTTCGATATTTTGATGAGATGTATGTTGTCTTTCCTCTAGTGGTGTTATGTGAATGTCGACTACATGACACTTCACCATTATTTGGGCTTAGAGGAGGCATTGGGAACTAATAAGTAGATGATGGGTTGCTAGAGTGACAGAAGCTTAAACCCTAGTTTATGCGTTGCTTCGTAAGGGGCTGATTTGGATCCATATGTTTCATGCTATGGTTAGGTTTACCTTAATACTTCTTTTGTAGTTGCGGATGCTTGCAATAGGAGTTAATCATAAGTGTTATGCTTGTCCAAGTAAGGACAACACCTAAGCACCGGTCCACCCACATATCAAATTATCAAAGTATCGAACGCGAATCATATGAGCGTGATGAAAACTAGCTCGACAATAATTCCTATGTGTCCTCGGGAGCGCTTTTCTCTATATAAGAGTTTGTCCAGACTTGTCCTTTGCTACAAAAAGGATTGGGCCATCTTGCTGCACTTTATTTACTCTTGTTACTTGTTACCTGTTACAAATTATTTTATCACAAAACTATCCGTTACCTATAATTTCAGTGCTTGTAGAGAATACCTTGCTGAAAACCGCTTATCATATCCTTCTGCTCCTCGTTGGGTTCGACACTCTTACTTATCGAAAGGACTACGATAGATCCCCTATACTTGTGGGTCATCAAAGCACTATGACAACTACAGTGTAAACATCGTGGCAACTTTTGGACAAAAAAAATTCGTTGAAACATATCAACATGGGGTCTAGTTTTGAAGATCTCATCGAGACGGATTTAATGGTGAAAACATATTTTTAATTCACTTTTTTAATTAGGAGATAAAATATTTTTAAGCCGAAAACCAAAAAGATTTCTCTTATGTCATCTGCTCATACGTGGCAAAATGAGTGGTGATGGAGGCGTGTGGGCGATGTGCAAACGCCCACACGCGTGGGCGTTAGTTTTTCCGAAAACATATCATGCAAAAAATGCCATGCGTTCAATATATAAAATTCTATGCTATTAATATAAAAAATATCATGCTCCTATGAGTAGAAATCTCATGTTGTTAACATAAAAAATGGCATGCTTTTCTTTGAAGGGATAAATGTCATGCTCCTAATAGTAAAATTGTCATGCTATTAAGATTAAAAATGTCATGCTCTTAATAGTGAAAATGTCATGCTATTAATAACAAAAATGCCATGCTCTTAACAGTAAAAATTTCATGCTATTAAGATTAAAAATGTCATGCTCCTAGTAGTGAAAATTTCATGCTATTAATATTAAAAATTCAATGCTCTTTTTAAGGGAAAAGACATGCTATTAATAGTTAATGTGACATACTCTTAAACAATAAAATTGCAATGGTAAAATAAAATAAAATTGTGATGGTTAAGTAAAATAAAATAGCCGTATTGTGTATTTTCTTTGTAAAAATATAAAACCCACACAAAAAGGAAATACCATGATTCGAGAATTAAAATTTCCATGCCATTTAAAAAAAATTGACCATCGTCATAGTTAAAAAGATGCCAAGCTCACAAAAACAATTCTAGGCTCTTGACGATAAAAACGTCATGCTATAAATAATTAAACTGCCATGCTCTTAAAAGATGCCATGGTCTAAAAAAAGAAATACCGTCGATTAAATATTTTTTCCATCAAGTAAATAATACAAATGCCAAGCTACCTAAACTAAAACTACCGTGGTCTAATTAATAATAATGCAATGGTCTAACAAATAGAAGTGCTATGCTAGCTTAGTCATGTGAACATGTCAAAAAAAGGAGTTTTGGTTATATATTGTTTTGAAAAACATAAGGAAAATTCACAGTAACCATGGCAACTAGTTTGACATGGCAAAAATGTGGATGGGATAAAAAATCTAAGATATTTGTTAGGAGCATTGTACAAAGAATTGCCCATGAGGCAAAAATCCTATGACACACGCGTCAGCGATGGAAAAAACTCTCCAAGTTGGAGTTGACAAGAAAGTGATAAACAAAAATAATACTTGAATGTAGAAAAAATATTGATGTGCATGGCAAAAAGTAACTTAAATTTGCCAATGGGAAAATTCTACAAGGGGACAAAGCATTTCAGCGCATGTCAAAACGTAACTTAAATTTGGCAATGAAAAATATAGAGGGAGACAAAACATTAATGTGTAAGGCAGAACGTACCTTAGTTTTCTAATTATGTTGGCAAGTACATCATTTGGGGAGAGGTATGTCTGTCTGAAGATTTTTGAGTTTCTGGTCCCAGATTTTCCACACAACAGTGAGTACAACGAACTTGTCGAGATAGCGTAGGGTGCTGATGTCGGCTGTATGCCGATCTTCCACCATATCCTGGAAGCAGCAAGGCAATGAAAAAAATAGTGATGATTCTGCTTTTAGTTTAGTCTGTCCAGGTTGGGAGCTGGCCGAATATTCTGACTTTGGCTAGCACCCTTGCCTCCAAAATGAGAGTGAAGAGGAGAAGAGTAGTACCCGCCTCCAGGGGCGTTGAGGGTGAAGAGTGCTTCCGCACCGTCTGGACTGCCTAGACAGCGCGCGCCCGAGCGACCCCTCTTCGGTCCTTGACAATTGACAGGTGGACCGCAGGTGTGCCCCGGGCCATTGTCATGGGGGGCTTTCGGGCGTGCCCGTGAGGCCAACTCCACCGCGCGACCTTATCCTATCCGCCCCCGTCCGTTTGGGGTAAAAGGGACAAAAAAGGCGGCCAGCGCGCGGGAGCAAACGGACATTTGTCCGCTTTGTGTCCGCTTTTGACCCATCCCCGGCCCAAACTTGCGCTGGTTTTGGGGTGAAACGGACACCGCGCGGACGGGCGGAACGCGCGCGCTTGTCCTCCCCTGGCCCGCCTGTCGGTGGTAGAAACCAACCCCCCCCCCCCCCGCCCCTTGCCGCCCTTTCCCCCCAACCCTCCCACGTCCCTCCCGCCGCTCCCCCCCTCTCTCCCCCGTCCATGGCCGACGCCCCGCCGAGTTCCGGCGGCCTGGCCGTCGACCCAACCGCAAAGGTGAGGAAGAAGGCGGCAAAGAAGCCGCGGTCGGAGTACACGCCGGAGGAGATCGCCAAGTTGGACACGGAATCGGCGAAGAGGAGGGAACGGAGAGCGGCCGTCAAGATCAATGCCGCCGCGGCCAAGTTCGCCGCCCAGCGTGAGGAGCTGGAGGCCGCACGGCGCAAGGCCGCTGCCGACGAGAAGGAGGACCTCATCAACAAAGCGCACGCCATCCTCATGCTTGGCATGGGCCGTCCGGTGGGGTTCCATGCAGCGGCCGCTGGCCCGGCGAGCACAGGCTCGTCGGTCGCCCGGCCTACGCACTGCCAGTCGCCGACGTCACGCGTCACGCCCATGTCGCCCGGCTTTCCTCCGCCCAGGCATGACGGCCAGACCCGTTTCTCGGCGTCGCCGGACGTGGGCTTGTTCGCGCCGTCCACACCACGCCCCGCGGCCGTCATCGACCTCAACGTGACGCCTGGGTCCAGCAGCGGCGGGCAGCCTTCCGTCGAGATGCAAACAAAGCAGGCGCGTGCATCGTCCACGGGCACCATGCCGGCCCCCCGCGTGTTGTTTGAGGAAATGCCAACCTCAACGCCGACGGTGGATGACCCCTTTACACCCAGTACATAGAGGACGTGATCTTCCAGGGTGGGCATGGACGTGCTTACGACCTCGATGAGACCCAAAGTCAGGATGGCCGCGCCCAGTACGTGCCCGATGAAGAGGCCGACGACCGTGCTGACTACGACCATGGTGATTCATGGCATGAAGACGATGACATCTATGTCGAAGGTGAAGATGAAGATGAAGCCAATGATGTTGATATTAGTGGCGCTCCATTGTTCATAGACGAGCTCACCCAAAGAGCGGAAGCACAAAAGAAGCGGAAGAGCATTCGCACTGGGTCATATACACAAGATGAGGACAAGTTGATTTGCCAATCTTGGATGGAGATTAGCCAAGATCCAAGGACCGGCGCGCAACAAAAGGGCATTGTTTTTTGGATGAGAGTCCACAAAACATTCCATGAAAGGAAGATGTTTGAGCCCTACCAAATTACAAGCAACCGTGGCATCGGTTCGATTCAAAAAAGATGGTTGTTCATCCAACAAGAGTGCAACAAATATTGCGCCGCATTTGAGAGCGTTGAAGCACGGCCCGTGAGTGGTCTCGGCGTTGGAGACATGGTATGCTCTTCTCTTTCTAGCCCTTGCTACGGCCATGAGACTTGTTGTTGTTGATCATGTTCACTTGTTGTTGATCATGTGGTAGGCATTTCAATCTTTGGAGGCATTCAAGGCCCGGCACAATGACAAGCCATTCACTCTTACGCATAGTTGGACGATCATCAACAATTGCCCTAAGTTCAAGGATCAATACCGTGAACTTCAAAGGAAAAGAGGCAAGAAGACGGCCAAGTTCGCCGGAGGTGGGGATGGCGAGGCATTGAAGAGGCCGAGGGGCAAGACCAACTCCAAGGTGGACGACATCCGTGACGCCTCATCCATGGCCTTGCATGAGACATTGCATGGCATGATGTCACATAAGGATGTGAGGGACGAGAAGAAGCGGCAAAGCAAGGACGAGCAAATGAAGCAATACCTAGATCTCCAAAGACAGAAGCTTGAGATGGAGGAGGCGGCCAAGAAGAGGAAGATAGACATGGAGGAGACGGCCCGGCAAAGGCAGCTCGACATGGAAGAGGCCGCCCGGCAAAGGCAGCTCGACATGGAAGAGGCCACCCGGCAAAGGCAGCTCGACATCGAGGCCGACAACGTCAAGGCCAGGCAGAGGCAGCTCGACATCGAGGCCACCAATGCCGCCACCAAAGCAAAGGAGGTGGCCCTAGCGATCATGAGCGTGGACTTGTCGAAGATGAGCGACAAGACGAGGGCCTGGTTCGAGGCCAAGCAGAAGGAGATGCTCGAAGCCGAAGGCCTGAACTAGGTCGTCCGATCGGCGTGGCCGTTCTTTTTGGAGGCTGGCATGGGTGCCGCCCGCCCGCTGGACCGCTGGCATGGGTGCCGGCGAAAAAACATTCATTTTGGAGGCCGGCTGTGTTGCCGGCCGCTGGCTGTGTTGCCGGCGAGGACAACTATTCATTTTGGAGGCTGGCTGTGTTGCCGGCGATGGTCGTGTAGGCCGCTGGCTTTGTTGCCAGCGTGATGAACTGGGGTCGTGAACTGGGGCTTGGCATTTGAAACGTCCTTTTTTCTAAAACTAGACGCGGACAGGATGGGGCAAAAGGATGCGTGCGCGCGCTGGGCGCACGGCCGCCGCATCCCAGGACAGGCCCGGACACGACCCCAAATCCCTAACCAAAGGGACAAAAACCGGACAAAACAGACGTCCGTTTGGGGTCGCGCGGTGGAGTTGGCCTAAGCGAGGGCCCGTGCGCTATCCCGCAGGCGATGGGAAGGCTGCACCCGCCTGTGTCCGTCCTCGCCCCTTGTCGGGCTAGTTCGGTCGCGACAGGCAGGGCCTGCGTACCGCCCGGGGCGCTAAGTCACGCGTGGGTCTAGGTCCTCTCGATAGTTGGCGCGAAGGGTTAGGCCGGGCCTACCTATGAGGCCAATGAGGGGCTGTTTTGCGCGGGCCAACCAACGTTTTTGCTTCGTGCAACGCGGGTCCGCGAGGTCGCCCCTGCTGGAGTTTTTTTTTAGCATCAGTATAGATACAAGCACTCATATACACGCGCATACACTCACCCCTATGAACATACACACACATCCTACCCCTATGAGCACCTCCGAAAGACTGAGCCGGCAGTATGTGGTTGGAGAGGGCCGTCCGGCCGACGTCACCATGGTGCACAATTATCAATGCTGGGTGCAGTTCCCGTTGCATCTTGCCGGATCGCCTCACTCTCGCCACCGCGCGAGACGGGTGGTCAGAGAGGGCCATCCGAATAGGGGTGCGGCGGTGACCCAGCTGGCTGGCTAGCGCCCACCCGTATCTGAATGCAGCCCCGAGAGTAGCTTGGTCGTTTCTCTTAAAGTGGTTGTGTCTTGCTATAAGTTTGCAGTTTTATGCCGCACTCGTATGGCGTATGCGTCCCCCCCCCCCCCCCCCCCCCCCCCCCCCCCCCCCCCCCCCCCCCCCCCCCCTCCCCCCCCTCTCGTTTTTCCTTGCACCTTCTGCTCCCGAGCGCTCTTTGCATGTTGCCGATGGCAATGGTCGAACGCATCTCCGACGTCTCCCTTCTTGCATGGATGTGCAACGTTTCGTTTTCTCCAGCCTTAATAGGCATGCGGTTCACCGTCAGCTGGCTCACTATCTCTGTTTTGGGTGGCTGGCTCCTTTGCTCATTGTTCGTGTTTGTATTTCATCATTTTGGTGACTTTGTGCATTGATCGTCCAGAGGTCCCACGACGCTGGCTGCACGCCATGGAATCCTTTTTTTTTTGCACGCCATGGAATCCGGCTGCCTACCCGCCAAGGCTGAACATCTATGCTGCCATTTAGAAGACCAGCCAGGTTAAATGAGTAACTGGCTGGTCGGAGATCTTGGAGCCTTTGTAGGAGACGATTTTTTGGGCCACAAAAACACTAGAACCTTCGTGAGGAGTCCAGACGAGGCCTGAGGGGCCCACATGGAAAGCAGGCACGGCCAGGGGGTGGTATCCCCCTCATTCATGCCAGGTCCACAGATACCGCATTGACCCGATTTCACTGCAGAAATCCCTAAAAATACAGAAACCATTCATCATGCCTCCAGAAGAATTTTATCGCCGCCACAAGTCTCTGTTCCGAAGAGATTTCATCTGGAGCCCTGTTCCAGAGCACAGCCAGAGGGGGAAGCCATTGCCAGAGGCCACTTCATCAACCTTGTTGTCTCCATGACCATGTGTAAGTAATTCCTTTAGAACCTATACAGGTGCATAGTCGTAGCTAGATGGTTCTCTCTCTCTTTTGGATCTTCAATACCATGTTCTCGTTCTTGATCGGTGGTGTGTTTGTTGGGACATGCATGATGAATTGTGACTATATGATCAGATTTTTGACTGAACTTATTTGGTTTTCCTTATTGCACAATTAAAACCTTTGTATTTCACTCCGATTATCTTTGTTGGCCAAGTTCGATCGATTTATCTTCAATGGAGATGTGCCTTGTAGGGGGTTCAATCTTGCGGTGATCTAACCTAGTAACAATAAGGGCCAAGACATGCATTTTATTGTTGTCACTAAGGATAAAATGACGGGGTTTTGTCATATTGATTGACTTCTTGCACAAAATCAATTGCGGGGACAAATTCTCTACCATATTTGGCAATTGCCAAACATAACCGTGTTGTGCCTAATCGAAAGGGAGCTACTACATGTCAGTCGATGAAAAAAAATTGGGTCAGTTGCTCGTTGCAGTCAAGCCTGCAACTGGATGACGACCTCACATTATAAGCTACCGTTTGCATATATGCACATATAGTAACTTCTACTCAGTCCTGCCCCTATGTACATAGTACTACACAGTTCTATCCCTGCAATAGTACACAACCCTGTCACTACAAAGTAGTTCCTAGAAGCATGTCTACACATGAGCTAGCTTGGCATGTTGGCTTGCTAGCCACCTGTCATTTCTTAAGAAGAAACCGAATAGTTGGGTCTTTACACACCCATGTACTTATTGACGCATAAGTGGCTCTCCTTCAGGACCGTGGTCCGTTACTTCTAAATTATATGGTTTTGCAGATGAACTAACTACCTACCCCCCGCAAAAAAAAACTAACTACCTACTATTTGCTCGTCAAGAATTATTTTTTATAATATAGTCGATTCAGATCCATAGTTTGATTTCGAATGGTACATATGTGTTTTTCTCCTCCAGCCACCAAGCTTTCTTTCTTAAGACCAATGACTACTGCCAAGGGAGAAAACCATCCCTCTAAAGCACCCTACCCTAGTGTCACCCAGCCTAACACGCAACCCTCTAACCCCAAGCCTCAACACTAATTGGTAACAACTAATTACTCCTCGTTGTCGCCGTCACATGAGCTCCACTCTGCATCATCACCTTTGAAATTTCACCAGTACCATGAGTTGTTGGATATTGGAGATATATTCAAGCAGAATTAACGTATAGTACATCTATATATAGATTGATAAATGTATTCTTTTTTCTTCATTTCCATGTCAAAGAGTAGTGTTTTTCTTTAGAAAAGTTGAATGGTCTTGTGGAAACTATCCCACGGGTTATAGTGGAGTGATCGATCTAGTGCTAAAACCTCATTTTTGTTTCATGCCTCTTTTGGTATTGCATTATATTACAGTTATAGATTTCTCAATTGCAAGTTATATTTAGTTTTTCCATTTTCTGCTCTTATCATTGTCAAGTTGTAGATGTATGCTATTTGATATGTTCCACGCATGGCAATGCAAGACGATAAATTATTCGTCGATAAATAAACCCAGCTAACAAATCTGGTACATCACAATTATTACTACCGAAGTTATTGCCACTCGCCTATTTCACCTTGGCAAATGAGAGGAGCTGGCGTTTGTGAGTCCACGTCTGCTCGTACACCTCTGCCTTGTACTTGTCTTCTTTCCCGCCAATGTCGGATGCCTCGATGATGAGTTCGTAGTTCATTCCAGAAACAAGTTCTTGCCTGCCACTTACCACCTTGTTGAACTTGAGCACGCAGTTCACATGCTTGCCGAACTCCAACACCGCCCAACGGCCGAGCTCCTGGATGTGTTGGTCGTTGATGTTTCCGATTGGTTCCCATCCATTCTCTATTGCCGTGTTCCACAATTGGTTGCCCATCCGTTCCCCACAGCCTATGGCGGGTGAGCCGATGGCATAGAGGAACGCAACAACGATGATGAGGAGGAAGCTAGATGTCCTCATGGCTATTGGATTGTCTAGTGGGGCTCTTGATCTTGAGATAGTTATGTGGGACTTTGGTGAATTGGTGATGTGAGTGGATCCAAAACAATTGAGGTAGTGATGCTTAAATAGACATTGTTATAAGAGGCAAACATTAATTGGATGCTTATCCAAGTAGGCATTTACAATGGCAGTTATGACAACCTTTTATACGGGGGCAAACTTTATTCAAAAGTTAATCAATTGGATCCATATCCGAAGGCTTTGACCTACTTAAATTTAGACAGGTTTAACTACATGCTTTTTAGATGGTTGTATTTCATAGCAAAGGTAGTAACTAGTGCACCCACTAACAAGTTTTGACTAATATCTTCTCCATAAAATGGTTAAAACATAAATGAATTGGCCTAAGATAAAGAAGATAGGCATTATAAACTCATAAAAGGTAGTACAAAGAATGTATGTAAACCTTTATATGAAAATACACTAGTACAGAAATGGCTAGCCACAACTTTTGTTTGTGGTGCGCAATATCCAACAAGCACCACCACTATTTTTTTCCAAATAGTGGCAGGGTTGGCAAATTTGGTAGGACATCGATATACCCTTAGTGTTGGCGTTGAATTATTTTAGCACGACATTGATGTTTTCTGAGTTTTTTTGGACTATACTTTGCTATGGTGTGGCCTGTTAGGACCATGATGGCGATGACCTACTAGTATAGGGGATCACTAATAGTCCTTTCGATAAGTAAGAGCGTCGAACCCAATGAGAAGCAGAAGGAAATGATAAGTGGTTTTTAGAAAGGTATTTTCTGCAAGTGTCGTAAGTAGTAATAACAGATAGTTTTGTAGAAATATAATTCGTGATAAGTAGCAAGTAACAATAGTAACAAGAGTGCAGCAAAGTGGCACAATTCTTGTATCAAAATACAAGCCGAAAGTTCTTCTTGTAATGAGCAAATCATTCTTAAGGACACATGGGAAGTCTCATCTAGTCACGTTCATTATGTTTAGTTGATTCGCGTTCACAACTTTGATAATTTCATATGTTGGTGGACCGGTGCTAGGGTATCGTTCTTACTTGAACAAGCAACCCACTTGTGATTACCCCCTCTCGCAAGCATCCACAACTATTATTATTAGTCATAAAAAAATTACGGGATCATAGTAGGTGCTAAAGAATAAATATAGCATAGGAGAGCAGCAACAATATCGAATCCGTATATAATGGACTTTGAATCTCTTGTTCCATGCAGAAAAAAGGCATGAAGTAACAGCGATAGATTGCATTGACTGGATAATAAATTATCAGACCAAAACATCGCGTAATTAGATTATTTCATGCTTTTGAAATTTGAAAGTGTATACTATGCATCAAATTCTATTATCTCATAAAAATATGGCAATTAAAGAGTGGCAGCTAGGTAGTAGTAACCATCTATTTTATGACGTGGATCAAAGAGAATCAATCATTAGTTTCTCATGTGAGCAGTAATAGAACGAGGAGACTAACCTTAGAGGTGTGTCTGCTGGGAACATAGTAGGCATTAAAGTAAAATAGCATATCAGTTTGTGGCCTGCGGCAAATATGTAAGAAAGAGTGGAAATAATGTCAGGCCAATTATTTGCCACACGGAGCGTGCGCTCCATTAATCATAACATGAGCCAATCCTTGTAAATACAAAATATCAGGGAGTGCACGCTGCATGAGTTCAACACCAACTTTGATGCCTTCTGTACCGGGATTGAGGGAGTAGTGGTAGTCTCTCTTGCACAAAATCAATTGAGGGGACAAATTCCTTGCCATGTTTGGCAATTGCCTGCTACTTCTTGAGCTTGCATTGGTTTTTCCCTTGAAGAGCAAAGGGTGATGCAGCAAAGTAGAGATAAGTATTTTTCTCAGTTAAGAACCAAGGTATCAATCTAGTGGGAGAAGAACGCGCAAATCACCAATACCTGCAAAAACAATCAAACACTTGCACCCAACGCGATAAATGGGTTGTCAATCCCTTCATGCTCACTTGCAAAAGTGAGATCTGAAAGTAAAAGATTGCAAAATAGTAGATAGGAAACTAATATGATGGAAAATAGACCCGGGGGCCATAGGTTTCACTAGAGGCTTCTCTCATGAAGGCAAATAATACGGTGGGTGAACAAATTACTGTCGCGCACTGATAGAAAAGCGCAAAGTTATGACGATATCCAAGGCAATGATTATGTAATATAGGCATCACGTCCGTATCAAGTAGACCGACTCCTGCCTGCATCTACTACTATTACTCCACACATTGACAGACTCCTGCCTGCATCTAGAGTATTAAGTTCATAAAGAACAGAGTAACGCGTTAAGTAAGATGACATGATATAGAGGAATAAACTCAAGCAATATGATGTAAACCCCATCTTTTTATCGTCGATGGCAACAATACAATACGTGCCTCTCTACCCCTACTTTGTCACTGGGTGAGGACACCGCAAGATTGAACCCAAAGCCAAGCACTTCTCTCATTGCAAGAAAAACCAATCTAGTTGGCCAAACCAAACCAATAATTCTAAGAGAATTACAAGGATATCAAATCATGCATATAAGAATTCGGAGCAGATTCAAATAGTATTCATAGATAGGCTGATCATAAATCCACAATTCATCGGATCTCGACAAACACACCGCAAAAGAAGATTACATCGGATAGATCTCCAAGAACATCGAGGAGAACATGGTACTGAGAATCAAAGAGAGAGAAGAAGTCATCTAACTACTAGCTATGGACCCGTAGGTCTGTGGTAAACTACTCACGCTTCATCGGAAGGGCAATAGAGTTGATGTAGATGCCCTCCATGATCAAATCCCCCTCCGGCAGGATGCCGGAAAAGGCCCAAAGATGGGATCTCATGGGAACAGAAGGTTGTGGAGGTGGAAAAGTGTTTCCGTTGATGCTTCTGAGGGTTTCAGAATATTTGTGAATTTATAGCATGAAGAAGTAGGTTGGTGGAGTCACGAGGGGCCCACAAGGTAGGGGGCGCGCCCACCCCCCTAGGGCTCGCCCTCCACCCTTGCCGCTGCCTCGTGGCTCTTCTGACTTGCACTCCAAGTCCCTTGGATGTATTCTGGTCCAAGAAAAATCATCGTAAAGTTTCATTCCGTTTAAACTCCGTTTGATATTCCTTTTCTGCGAAACTCAAAAATAAGGAAAAAAAATAGAAACTGGCACTGGGCCCTAGGTTAATAGGTTAGTCCCAAAAATAATATAAAATATCCAAACAGATAATATAATATCATGGAACAATCAAAAATTATAGATACGTTGGAGACGTATCAAGCATCCCCGAGCTTAATTCCTGCTCGTCCTCGAGTAGGTAAATGATAAAAACAGAATTTTTGATGTGGAATGCTACCTAACATATGTATCCATGTAATTTTCTTTATTGTGGCATGAATGTTCAGATCCACAAGATTCAAAACAAAAGTTTAATGTTGACATAAAAACAATAATACGTCAAGCATACTAATAAAGCAATCATGTCTTCTCAAAATAACATGGCCAAAGAAAGTTATCCCTACAAAATCATATAGTCTGGCTATGCTCCATCTTCATCACACAAAGTATTAAATCATGCACAACCCCGGTATTAGTCAAGAAATTGTTTCACACTTTAGTATTCTCAAACTTTTTCAACTTTCATGCAATACATGAGCGTGGGCCATGGATATAGCATATAGGTGATAGAATATGGTGGTTGTGGAGAAGACAAAAAGAAGGTAGTCTCACATAAACTAGGCATATCAACGGGCTATGGAGATGCCCATCAATAGATATCAATGTGAGTGAGTAGGGATTTCCATGCAACGGATGCACTAGAGCTATAAGTTTATGAAAACTCACAAAGAAACTAAGTGGGTGTCCATCCAACTCACTTGCTCACGAAGACCTAGGGCAATTTGAGGAAGCCCATCATTGGAATATACAAGCCAAGTTATATAATGAAAAATTCCCACTAGTATATGAAAGTGACAACATAGGAGACTCTTTATCACAAAGATCATGGTGCTACTTTGAAGCACAAGTGTGGAAAAGGATAGTAACATTGTCCCTTCTCTCTTTTCTCTCAGTAATTTTTTTGGTGGGCTTCTTTGGCCTCTTTTATTTTATCTGGGCTTCTTTGGCCTCTTCTATTTTTCATAAAGTCCGGAGACTCATCCCAACTTGTGAGGGAATCATAGCTTCCATCATCCTTTCCTCACATGGGACAATGCTCTAATAATGATGATCATCACACTTTTCTTTACTTACAACTCAAGGTAAAAACTCATAATGACGGAACGCTGGAAGTTGGAAATATATCTCGGGATGGCTATGGAAATTCCATAATAGGTAGGTATGGTGGTTGTTTTGAGGAAGGGTAAATGGTGGGTTTAGATGCACCGGCGAAAGTTGCACGATACTAGAGTGGCTACCAATGGTGGAAGGGTCAGTGTGCGTATAATCCATGGACTCAATATTAGTCATAAAGAACTCACATACGTATTGCAAAAATTTATTATCTATCAAAATAAATTATTAGACGCATGCTCCTAGGGGAAGGGTTGGTAGGAGTTAACCATCGCGCGGTCCCGACCTCCACACAAAGGATGACAATCAATAAATAAATCATGCTCTGACTTCATCACATAACGGTTCACCATACGTGCATGCTACGGGAATCACAAACTTTAACACAAGTATTTCTATCAATCCACAATTACTCACTAACATGACTCTAATATCACCATCTTCATACCTCAAAACAATCATAAGGAATCAAACTTCTCATAGTATTCAATGCTATATATATTTAAATTTTATTATATCTCCCTTGGATGCCCATCATATTAGGACTAAATTCATAACCTATCCAAATTACCATGTTGTTTAGAGACTCTCAAAATAATATAAGTGAAGCAAGAGAGTTCAATGATTTCTATAAAATAAAGCCACCGCTGTGCTCTAAAAAGATATAAGTGAAGCACTAGAGCAAAATTGCCTAGCTCAAAAGATATAAGTAAAGCACATAGAGTATTCTAATAAATCATGATTCATGTGTGTCCATCTCAAAAGGTGTGTACAGCAAGGATGATTGTGGCAAACTAAAAAGCAAAGACTCATATCATACAAGACGCTCCAAGCAATATACATATCATGTGGCGAATAAAAATATAGCCTCAAGTAAAGTTACCGATAGATGAAGACGAAAGAGGGATGTCATCCGGGGCATCCCCAAGCTTAGGCTCTTGGTTGTCCTTGAATATTACCTTGGGGTGCCTTGGGCATCCCCAAGCTTAGGCTCTTGCCACTCCTTATTCCATAGTCCATGAAATCTTTACTCAAAACTTGAAAACTTCACAACACCAAACCCAACAGAAAACTCGTTAGATCCGTTAGTAAAACAAAATCCAATTCTTGCATGTAGGTACTGTTCTGAACTCATTCTTATTTTATATTGGTGTAATATCTACTGTATTCCAACTTTTCCATGGTTCATACCCCCCGATACTAGCCATAGATGCATCAAAATAAGCAAACAACACAAAGAAAACAGAATCTATCAAAAACAGAACATTCTGTAAAGATGCGAATTGATGTAAAACTTCTGGATCTCTAAAACTTCTGAAACGTAGGACAACGTGGGCAATTTGTAGATGAGAAACTTGTAACAATTTCAAGAATTTATCGCGCTCCACTGACCAGAAACAATTCTAATACTGGACGCAAAAGTTTCTGTTTTTCAGCAAAACCAATCTACTATCTTTCAAATCATCCCAAAGGTCTAACTTGGCACAAACACTAAATTAAAACTCAAAAAAAAATCTAACCAGAGGTTAGATGAAAAATTTATTGAAAAACAGAACCAAGGAAAGCAAGAACAAAAATAAAATTGGGTTGCCTCCCAACAAGCGCTATTGTTTAACGCCCTTAGCTAGGCAAAAAACATAGATCTAGATATTGCCATAATAACAATAATAAGGCATATCACGTATGGTCATCTCATACTCCCTCGGTTCAGCAGCAAGCTTTCTTTGTGGTAAGAAAAAGTAATCAAAAGGGCTAAATTTAATAGGGTAAGGATCCCTAAGATCAAATTCTGGAGGAATTGGCTCCTCCTTCGGCCCCTCGTATTGTATGGTCAGCTCATCATTGTAAGCGTTCTTTTGGCAAAAATTCATGAGCTTATTTTCGAGAGAGAAACCTAATCCGTTATTTCGTATAGCAAAATTATCATTAAGTTCAGAAATTCTCTCAACTAAAACATCGGTATGGACCTTTTTTCTTAAATTTTTGTTATAAGCAACATGATCAAGAGATTGTAAACGCATTATTTCTTCTTGATTAAAGAGAATCCCCTCTATGGGAGGACGACTAACATCTATTTTATAATGCGCAAAAATTTCACTAGCTTCCTTCATAATGAATATAAACTCATGAGCTAGAAATATGGTAGCGGCACGTTTAACAGAAGAATGCTCAATATTAGAGTACTCTAGAAAAATCCTTTGTATGCACGGATGCATTTGAACAAATTGTCTTTCAAGTTCAATTACAAGAAAAGTTATAGCATTCACGAGACTATTAGTTTTATGGGGAATAGATCCACCTAACATGGGTAGCGCACCGGCACAAGTAAATAAATCTTGAATAACCCCTTTTCCAATAATATTGCTGCTACCTATGCGAAGCTTTTTAGTGTGCAAGATAGTAGATTCTTCATGAGGATCAATATTAGCAAAATTATCCAGGTTTTCCTCATTATTACTACGATCTTTTTCAACGATAACCTCCCTAGATTCAGACATGATGGCAACAAACCTGTCTAGCAAATGAATGAACCGAAAATAAATGAAAAAGACAAACGGAAGAAGGGCGAATAAAAAGGCAAATCTTTTTGTGTTTTTCTGAAAACATTTTTAAAGTGGGGAGAGGAAAACGAGAGGCGAGTGGCGAATAATGTAATGCAAGATATGAGAGTTTATGATTGGTACTTGGTAGGCTTGATGTAGATCTTGACTTGGCGTGGATCTCCCCGGCAACGGCGCCAGAAATTCTTCCTGGTACTTCTTGATCTTCCATTGGTTTTTCCCTTGAAGAGGAAAGGGTGATGCAGCAAAGTAGAGATAATTATTTCCCTCAGTTAATAACCAATGTATCAATCCAATAGGAGAAGAACGCGCAAATCACCAATACTTGCACGAACAATCAAAAACTTGCAGCCAACGCGATAAAGGGGTTGTCAATCCCTTCACGGTCACTTGCAAAAGTGAGATCTGATAGACATAGATAAATAAAACTAAACAAACTATAATTTTTTTGGGGTTTTCATTTATAGATCTGAAAGTAAAAAATTGCAAAATAGTAGATCGGAAACTCATATGATGGAAATAGACCCAGGGGCCATAGGTTTCACTAGAGGCTTCTCTCATGAAGGCAAATAATACGGTGGGTGAACAAATTACTGTCGAGCAATTGATAGAAAAGCTCAAAGTTATGACAATATCCAAGGCAATGATTATGTGATATAGGCATCACGTCCGTATCAAGTAGACCGACTCCTGCCTGCATCTACTACTATTACTCCACACATCGACCGACTCCTTCCTGCATCTAGAGTATTAACTTCATAAAGAACAGAGTAACGCATTAAGTAAGATGACATGATGTAGAGGAATAAACTCAAGCAATATGATGTAAACCCCATCTTTTTTATCCTCGATGGCAACAATAAAATACGTGCCTCGCTACCCCTACTTTGTCACTAGGTGAGGACACCGCAAGATTGAACCCAAAGCCAAACACTTATCCCATTACAAGAAAAACCAATCTAGTTGGCCAAACCAAACCGATAATTCGAAGAGAACTACAAGGATATCAAATCATGCATATAAGAATTCAGAGAAGATTCAAATAATATTCATAGATAAGTTGATCATAAATCCACAATTCATCGGATCTCGACAAACACACCGCAAAAGAAGATTACATTGGATAGATCTCCAAGAACATTGAGGAGAACATGGTATTGAGAATCAAATAGAGAGAAGAAGCCATCTAGTTACTAGCTATGGACCCGTATGTCTGTGGTAAACTAGTCACGCTTCACCGGAAGGGCAATAGAGTTGATGTAGATGCCCTTCGTGATCGAATCCACCTCCAGCAGGATGCCAAAAAAGGCCCCAAGATGGGATCTCACGGGAACACAAGGTTGCGGCGGTGGAAAAGTGTTTTCGTGGATGCTTTTGAGGGTTTCGGAATATTTGTGAATTTATAGGACAAAGAAGTAGGTCGGTGAAGTCACGAGGGGCCCACAAGGTAGGGGGCGCGCCCACTGCCCTAGGCTGCGCCCTCCACCCTTGCATCCGCCTCGTGGCTCTTCTGACTTGCACTCTAAGTCCCCTGGGTGTCTTCTGGTCCAAGAAAAATCATCGTAAAGTTTCATTCCGTTTGGACTCCGTTTGATATTCCTTTTCTTTATACTCAAAAATAATGAAAAAACAGAACCTGACACCGGGCCCTAGGTTAATAGGTTAGTCCCAAAAATAATATAAAATAGCATATTAATGCATACAAAACATCCAAAACAGATAATATGATAGCATGGAACAATCAAAAAGTATAGATACGTTGGAGACGTATCATTGCCAAACATAACAATGTTGTGCAGAAATGAGGAAGCGACTACAAGTCAGTGGACTGAAAACTATTTTGGGTCAGTTGCTCATTTCAGTCGAGCCTTCTTCCAGACAACGACCTCACATTATAAGCTACCGTCTGCATATATGCACATAGTAACTCCTACTCAGTCCTCCCCCTGTGTACATAGTAGTTCTACACAGTTCTATCCCTACACTAGTACTACTACACAATGTTGTCACTATAAAGTAGTTCCTAGAAGCACGTCTACACATGAACTAGCTTGGCACGTTGGCTGGCTCGCAACCTGCATGCGCGATCGCACTCACTAGCGACGCTCGTGCTAGTGGCTCTCATCTTGTTGCTCAAAAACATCGCCATGGTTTGGAGTGTTTAGATAAAAATGCTACACCTACATGGATATTGCTAACGATCTCCTATCTCGTTGGTCCAAAACAGTGCCATGGTCGGGGGAGTTTCTCTAAAATATGTTACACCTACATGGATATTGCTACTGATTTATTGTATCCTTGGTCAAAAACATCACCACACTCGGAAGTGTTTCTCTAAAATGCTACACATACAGAGATATTTCTACTGATCATCTTTACAGTGAGATATGCTTTCTTCCAACCACAGAACTCCCCCTATTTCCTAATTATTAGCAGAATGCTATCTGGTCAGATTCCAAGGAGTTGGGCAGGATTATGAAGAGGTTGTCCTTCCTCCGGGACCGCAGGATTACCCTAGTTGAGGTGGCGCACATGTTCCTACGCCGCAATGTCCAAACTCTCTAGCCCTGAGCTCACCCCATGCGGGCTTATCTGGGAAAGACGACGACAACCACGCCATAGGAGAAGATTTTTATGGTATGTTCTCCTCTTTTTTCAAGGGGAAGGCTATGGATTTTCCCGTGTACGACGTTTGTTTTCTCATTTCTTAAGCAAAAATTGAATAGTTGGATCTTTACTCACCCATGTACTTGTTGACACAAAAGTGGCTCTCCTTCTCGACTGAGGTCCGTACTTCTAAATTATATGGTTTTGCATATTAACTAACTACCTACTCATTGCTCGCTAGGAAATTTATAATAACATGGTCGATTAAGATCCATAGCCTGATTTCCAATGGCACATATGTATTTTTCTCCTCCAGCCACCAAACATTTCTTTCTTGAGGCCAGTGACTACTACCGTCCGAGAAAGACATCCCTCTATGCACCCAACCCTAGTGTCACCCAGCATAACACACAGCCCTCAAACACTAAGCCTAAATAACTGGTAACCTTTAATTACTCTCCTCCGTCACCATCACATTAAGTCCACTCCGCATCATCACCTCTAAAATTTCGCCAGTACCGTGACGGTGGTTGGAGATTGGAGGTATCATTGGGCGGAGTTAACTTATACTAGATGTATATAGATTGATAGATGTATTATTATTTTTCTTCATTTCCGTGTCATAGAGATGTACTTATCCTTGGAAAAGTTGAATGGTGTCCTGGAAACCATCCCACTGCTTATAGTAGAATGATCGATCTAGTGCTAATACCGTGTTTTTATTTCATGACTCTTTGGCATTGCATTGTATTGCAGTTATAGATCTCTGCAATTGCAAGTTATATTTAGTTGTTCCATTTTCCGCTCTTATCATTGTCAAGTTGTAGATGTATGCTATTTGATATGTTACAAGCATGGCAATGCAAGAGGATAAATTATTAGTCGATAAAAAAACAGTTAACAAATCTGCAACATCACAATTATTACTACCGAAGTTATTGCTACCCGCCTATTTCACCTTGGCGAATGAGAGGAGCTGGCGTTTGTGAGTCCACTCCTGCTCGTACACCTCTGCCTTGTACTTATCATCTTTCCCGCCAATGTCTGATGCGTCGATGATGAGTTTGTAGTTCATTCCAGAAACAAGTTGTTGCCTGCCACTCACCACCTTGTTGAACTTGAGCACGTAGTTCACGTGCTTGCCGAACTCCAACACCGCCCAATGTCCGAGCTCCTGGATGTGTTGGTCATTGATGTTTCCAATTGGTTTCCATCCATTCTCTATTGCTGTGTTCCACAATTGGTTACTCATCCGTTCCCCACAGCCTGTGGCGGGTGAGCCAATGGCATAGAGGAACACAACAACGATGATGAGGAGGAAGCTAGATGTCCTCATGGTTATTGGATTGTCTAATGGGGTTCTATATCTTGAGATAGTTATGTGGGACTTTGGTGAGTTGGTGATGTGAGTCGATCCAAAACAAGTGAGATAGGTGTGCTTAAATAGACATTGTTATAAGGGGCAGCCATTAATAGGATGCTTATCCAAGTAGGCATTTACAATGGCATTTATGACAACCTTTTATTAGGGGCCAAACTTTATTACAAATTTAATCAATTGGATCCATATCCAAAGAATTTGACCTACTTAAACATAGAAATGTTTAAATACATGCTTTCTAGATGGTTGTATTTCATAGCCGGGTAGTAACTAGTTCACCCACTAACAAGTTGTGACTAATATCTTATCCATAAAATGGTCAAAATTAAAATAATTTGCCTTATGGGTAGTAAAAACCTGTATTTAAACCTTTGTATGAAAATATATCTAGATTTCTATCATGGAAATACTAATAGTAATAATTATACAATTTGTTTTTAAAATTTCATAGATATTTTTTGAGTAATACTTCAACTATTATCTTGGTGCCAAAATTTGGGTTGATTCGTCACACAACCACTTATCTTTCTTGTGCTTGGAAACTTGAGTATGATATGAGCAATATGAAACGTGTGGATCTTTATTAAACCCAAATGATAAGTGGCCCATATGTGGTACGAAGCAACATGGTCCTAACGCCCCTATTATCATCCATTTTGCCACATCAAATGGATAACATCAGCAGATTTTGTTTTTGTTTTTTAGACTTCAAAATGTATTATCTCCCAAATAATAAATTTGATTACAAATCTATTTTCATCGTTAAATCTGCCTCGACGAGATATTCAAAACTAAATCCCATATTGCTATGTTTCGACGATTTTTTTGTGCCAAAAGTTGCCATGATATTTACATTGAAATTGTCATAGTGTTTACACTAAAGTTGCCATGATATGTTTCATCTATTTTTCTTCTTCTAGATTTTAAAGCTGCCATTTTATATCAACTAATTTTCACAGCAAATTTTATGAATGGATCGTGGAAATTTTTAGTAATTAACCACGGTGAAATTAATTCATGGATCATGGCAATTTTTATTAATTCATCATGGAAAATTTAGTTTAAAAATCATGGCAACTTTAGTTTATAGATAAATGGAAATTTTAGTAGTTTGACCATGAAATTTTAGTATTTGACCAAGGAAATTATTTTTGGTATGAACCATGGCAAATTTTAGTGCATGTATCTTTGCAAATTTAAGTAATTCACCATGGTAATTTTAGTGTATGGTTCATGACAAATTTGAGTCATTGACCTTGCATTTTGAAAATAATTAACGACGGGTTTATTTTCTAATTATTAACCTTCATGCCTAGAAGAGAACTAACTAGATGCTTCATTTGGTTGTGTGTATAATTGGTCTAGGGGTATAAGATATATCATACGTGTTTGCTACTATTTTAACATGAAAGAAAAGTAGCGGATATGTTACAACATATACACATATTGCTAAAATAAATAATTCTATGAGGCAGCGGTAACACACACAGAGACATGCATAACATGTTAAAGATTAGGAATCATCCGCTTCTACGTGGTGTCAAAACACATCATATATATGCCGAAATTGCAGCCCGAACCGAAGGAGATATATAAAAATACCCAAGTAATCTCATAACAGCTATCTCTGTTTTAAACATTCCATCCCTCTAAGATGAATCTTCTCTAGAAACTTAGGTGTACCAACTTGCTCGTACGCAAGTCACCACAATGACAACAATCGTATATATGATAAACAAGGCCACATGTGCAATCATGGCAACCATTAGCACACCCCACGGAAAGTGTTAGGAACCTTTCGCCACTAGAGAGGTCGTAGTACAAAGGAGAATTATCCTTGAGACGCCGACGACGTACACTGGTGTCGCCCACAGCAGTAGGTATGGCCTTGTAACTCACGGCAATAGTCTCCCTCACATAGACAGAGACATCATCGTCCTCGATGCAAATTCCATGGTCAATAGTAGTGAAGAGAGTATTACCTCCGATGCTTGTTACTGGGACAATCTTGCCCATGATAAGATCGGCTACTTTGTAGACGATCATGCGCCCCTCTAAAAGTGGGTTAGCGTCGTGACCAATTAGTAGGATCTCCGAGACGCATTCTTCCATGCTGAACCGGCCTCTGATTTTGTCATTGGGACACGTGGCAATCAACCTTGGCGGCAACAAATAAGATGATATTGCGTGATGATCAAGGCGGGGTGGATCGATCTGCAGAATATGTTGTTTGCCACCATATGTGGTGGGAGAATCCAACACAAATAATTTCCGTTGGGATGATATTGTATGGGAGTAGCCTTGGAGGCTCCAAGTCGAGACACTCCATTGCTGGTCCTTGGTAGTAGCAAAGAATACTCGTGGTATAATATAAAGCTTGATCATGACGGTGACGACTCCATCAATACTCACGCTCATGGAGGTGACACCACTGAAAGCAACATGTCTCCTGCCATTTGACATATCCAAGTTGGCCCTTACCAGGGACATGAGCGGCGGTAGCTCCACAAAGTCGCCGGTGAAAGGGTGGAGGAGCCGGATCGCGGAGGTGTCTTGCTTCTTCTGTTGCAAGAGGAGGAGGCCGTCGACCGAGTCAAGGACATAGCTATTGATTAAGAGCGGGAGCGAGGCGCGGACGAAAACTCCTGTGGAAAGATTGAAGAAACGTTTCTTGCCGTCAGCGGGGTGAAGGCCGTGACCCTCAGGCAGGAGCAACCACCTCTTGGGGTGGAAGCGCGGGTCGACGATGCCGTGTCCCCGCGGGGCGACGGTGCTGGACCGCCAGTGGGCGCACACGGCTCGAAATCGGACATAGTCAAGTAGATCTAGGGCCAGCACCTGCCAGCCGACTAGACGAACCAAATCCGCCTGCAGAGATGACCACGGAGATGGAGACACGTCGTCGTCGTCGGAGCTGGCGGCGGATGAGGCAACATCAGCAATGGCTGATGCGTGGTCGCGGTAGGCGGACGATGACATCGATCGGTGGATTGATGATTGATCGCACGGCGGGCGTATCTTCTTGTGTCTTTGTCTCGAAAAAAAGGAGAAGATCGATCTGGTTTTTCTACCCTAGCTGGCTGTACGTACCGAGCCGAGGGATAGACAGTAGCAGAGAGGCACGCAGAGACAGCCACGAGGAGATCAAACCGATGGACCGGAACTCGGCAAGGCAAGGATTACAGGACCAAGTAGGCCAAGAGTAGGCTGATTCACGGATTAACAGTGCGTGCATATACAACTTGTGTATTTTACCGGCCAGACAGTTATAGATGTATATATACGTAGTACTATATACTTGATTAATGCATATCCTCGCGTGCGCTAATGTACATTATATGGTAAACGATTAGGTTCAGCCGGCCGATCGCTCGCGCCTCCATCGATTGAGTGGCCGTTGGATGAAAAGTTATCATACAGTGCTTCAAAGTTGGAAAACGTTTCACGCCAGCGCGCCCGCCGAAACTTTGGCCTGTCGATTGCGAGCCATGTGATCAAGCCCCCATTGTACGTCTCGCACATCACCCTGGCCCACCTTATCTCTCAGCCTAGCGCGCTGGTGGCCACGCTCCTCATCTTCCTTCTTCGGATCCCGCCGCCGACTAGCCCCAATCACGGCTAAAGCTCGAGAAGGCGACACCCATGGATGACGGTGCTCCTCCAGGGCAACCATGTTAGTGTGCTTGCCGATGGCCTCGTCGATATGCTTGCCTTCGGCGGGCCTCGTTGATGGCGGTCGGAGCAGCGTGGGAGGCGTCAGCTTGGGAGCGGGGGCTCGGAAGGAACAAATGAGGAGACTGCTCCCGGCAGCCTCGTCGGATGATTTGGATAATTCCCGAATTTATATAGGCAGTTTTATTGTTGGCCCATCCTGCCTTATGTGGATTATCTCCACTGGGGGATTATTCGCCCTACATGCAACGTTGTTACTGTATTGTGAATGCGACAACCGGGAGAAGAGGGCCTCACCGACGGGCGACGGCAGGCCGGAGAAGGGCACGCGTGCGTCGGTGTCGAACGCCGCCGACCCTCCCATCCCATGGATGGCCCCCCGAGCCCCCCGACGCCACCCGCGAGATATCCTCCCCTGAATCACCTGCTCGAGGCTGAAATGCGGTCGGCGCGGCGACGACGATAGGCCCGTGACGCACGTGCTCCTCCCGCCGCGCAACTCACGGCAGGCTGCCTCCGCCGCTGGCAACCTCCTCTCCGCTGGCAACACAACGAATCCCATCGAGGTCCGCTCGCTGAGAAACTCGATGGAAACAGCGGTATCACACACACGTCCTATGGAGAGAAACTGAGAAAGATAGCCGAGAGGGGGGTGGGATGTAGTGTTGTCGTTCGCTAGCATTTCCAGTCCAGCGAACGACTCGGACAAGATGGCGTGTCCCTCACAGGTGGTTTAAGATATGTGTTTTTGATCCAACGGCTAATAGGTCGGTCGCTGCCTCGCTGGGAACACCTAAAAAATCTGACGGCAACCAGATAAGATTTCGCTTTTTTTAGGA
Organism: Triticum urartu; assembly: GCF_003073215.2. NCBI lineage: Eukaryota > Viridiplantae > Streptophyta > Magnoliopsida > Poales > Poaceae > Triticum > Triticum urartu. The sequence continues at coordinate 739,218,064 of NC_053023.1, forward strand.
TAAAAAATCCAGCTAGCTGGGCTTTGCATTTGTATCCACGAGAGGGGTAATAGCAAAGTGGGTCCAATTCTGCCGAGAAATTATGACCCGGCTCAGTAATCTTTGCCGATCGACTCGAGCTCCGATCGGTTTGATCTCCTCGTAGCGGAGTCGTACGCAGTCTGCGTCTCAGCTGTCCCTCGGTACATAGAGTAGAGCTAGGGTAGAAAGACCAGATCGATCTTCTACTTTTCGAGAGAAGAGAGAAGATATGCCGTCTGCGATCGATCCACCGATGTCATCATCACCATGGAGAGAAGAGAGAAGAGAGAAGATATGCCGGCAGCTCCCAAGACGACGTCTCTCCATGGTCGTCTCTGCACGCAGATTTGGTTCGTCTACTCGGCTGGCAGGTGCTGGCCGGAGATATACTGGACTATGTCCGATTCCGTGCCGTGTGCGCCCACTGGCGGTCCAGCACCGTCGCGCCGCGGGGGCATGGCATCGTGGACCCACGCTTCCACCCCAAGAGGTGGTTCCTGCTGCCCGAGGGTCACGGCCTTCGCCCTGCTGACGGCAAGAAGCGTTTCTTCAATCTCTCCACAGGAGTTTTCGTCCGCGCCTGGCTCCCGTTCTTAAGAGATAGCTATGTCCTTGACTCGGCCGATGGCCTCCTCCTCTTGCAACGGAAAAGCCAAGACACCTCCATGATCCGGGTCCTCCACCCTTTCACCGGCGACTTTGCGGAGCTACCACCGCTCATGTCCCTTGTAAGAGCCAACTTGGACATGTCCGATGGCACACGACGGGTTGATTTCCGTAGTGTCACTTCCATTAGCGTCACTGTTGATGGAGTCGTCGCAGTCACGATCAAGCTTTACAATATATCACGTGTATTCTTTGCTACTACTAAGGACCAGCACTGGAGTGTCTCGACTTGGAATATCGGATGGTACTCCGAGACAATATCATCCCAAGGGAAATTATTTGTGTTGGATTCTCCAATCGCATATCGCCATGAACAACATATTCTCCAGATCAATCCACCCCGCCTTGATCATGACTGTTAGACTTTGTAACGTAGCCTAACTATGTAATATGTATCATGTATCATTATAAATATATGTGATAGGCCACCCCTAGAGGATTGAGCCACTTCCCACAAATCCTACGTCTAATATGGTATCAGCCTAAACCTAGGACCTACTCCACCTCCGTCTCAGCCGCCGCCGCCGCCGCGCCCCAAACCCTAGGGCCGCCGCCGTCGCCGCTGCAATGACTGCTTCCGCCTCCAACTCTGCCAGCTCCGGGACCATACCCGCATCGCTGGCCGCCCTGCTGAATCTTCCTGCCCGCACTGGTGCCTCGCCGACGCCGCACTTCTTCGGCACCGCGGCGGTGGGTTCGCTGTTTTCCGCCCCGATCCCGTCGTCTCCTGCGCCGTCGGCCATGGCGGCCTCCCCTGCCGCGATGTTCGCGCCACCGGCGGCTACCGCTGGCTCGTCCCCGACACTCGCCATCATGCCGGCGGCCTCGGGGGGCTCTGACGATCAGCGTGCGGGTGTGACACCCCCAGCCCCGGCGGTCTCCGCGGTAGCTGACCGATGCTACCCTGAACTCCGGGCCGTTCCACTTCGACAACCTCATCACGACTCGTCTCACGCCGGACAACTACATGTTTTGGCGCGCCAAGGTTCTACCGCTGCTCCGCAGCCGCTCCCTCCTTGGCTATGTCGACGGCTCTCTGCCGTGTCCGCCGCAGGTCCTTCACACCGTCCACGGCCCGGCCATCAACCCGGCGCACCGTCTATGGGTGCAACAGGACCAAGCGATCCTCTCCGCCATCCAGGGTTCCCTTGGAGACGGGGTCGTTGGCCTTTGTCTCTTTGCTGCCTCCTCCTTGGATGCGTGGACAACTCTGGAACATGCGTTTGCCCAGACCTCCACTGCTCACACGATGGCTCTTCGCAGCAAGCTTGATGATGTCAAGAAACTGGACTCCTCGGCCACAACATACTTCAACAAACTCAAGGTCCTGGCGGATACATTGACCTCTATCGGTTGACCATTGAGTGATGAGGAGTTCGCCGGCTATGTGATTAAGGGCCTTGATGCTGACTACGACAACCTTGCCGAGGCCGTCCACAACGCCAAGCCGCCACTTCCGCCGCACGAGCTCTTCTCCCGTCTGCTCTTCACCGAGCAACGCATCGAAGCTCGCCGCTCCACCAACTCCATCGCCGACCAGCCCGCGGCCTTCTGGGCCTCGCGTGGCCAGCGCTCCACTGCGCCTTCGCCGCCTGCCCGCGTCACCAACCCGCCAGCGCCGTCCTTGGGCGGAGGCCCTATACGCTGTCAGCTTTGCGGGCGTGAGAGGCATGTCGCCTCCAGGTGCCACAAGAGGTTTCAGAGGAGCTTTCTGGGTATTGGCAACGATGGAAAAGGTAATGAGCGACAGTTTGCCATGGCGGACTCTGGCCCTCCTGCTGCTCATGTTGCTGCCAAGAGCAAGGATACACGCGTCGACTCCGGCTATACATCGTCATATCCGATTGATCCTGCATGGTATATGGACACGGGCGCCACGGATCATATGACGAACGAGCTCACCAAGCTGTCCACCCATCAGCCATATTACGGTCCCGACAAGGTTCACACCGCCAACGGTGTAGGTATGCCCATCTCTCACGTTGGTCAAGCATCTCTCTTAACTAGTCATCCATCTAGGCAGCTTCATCTTCGTAATATTTTACGGGTCCCCTCGGTGACTCTTAATCTGTTATCTGTTCCAAAACTCACTCTTGATAACAATGTCCTATGTGAATTTCACCCGTTTGATCTTTTTGTTAAGGATCGAGCCACCCGGGAAATTCTGCTTAGTGGTCATCTCAGCCATGGCTTATACCGCTTGGAGGATTCATCCGCCCCGCACGTCTTCAGTGGTGTTCGTGTGTCGCCGTCCCAGTGGCACTCTCGCCTTGGTCACCCTGCCACTCCCATAGTTCGTCATATACTTCACCGTCATGAGCTGCCTATTGAGTCTAGTAATAAGGAGATGTCCGTGTGTGATGCCTGTCAACAAGGCAAAAGTCATCAGTTACCATTTGTTTCTTCTACTCGTCAAGTAACGAGTCCTCTTGAACTTGTGTTCTCTGATGTGTGGGGTCCCGCTCAAACTTCTGTGAGTGGTCACAACTATTATGTTAGCTTTATTGATGCCTATAGTCGGTTTACCTGGCTTTATCTTCTTAAGCGCAAATCTGATGTGTTTAATATATTCATTCAGTTTCAAGTGCATGTAGAACGTTTTCTCAAGCATAAGATTATTCATGTCCAGTCTGATTGGGGGGGGGCGAATATCGCAACCTCAATGCTTTCTTTAATAAGCTTGGGATCTCTCATCGTTTATCATGTCCTCATATATACACATCAGCAGAACGGCGCTGTTGAGCGCAAGCATCGACATATAGTTGAGACCGGACTCACACTCCTGGCTCATGCGTCTATACCTTTTCGTTTTTGGAGTGATGCCTTTGCTACAGCATGTTTTCTTATTAACCGTCTACCTACGCGTATCATTAATATGAAAACTCCTATTGAGCTCCTTTTACATGAAATTCCTGATTATACCTTCTTTAAGGTGTTCGGGTGTGCTTGTTGGCCTCATCTCCGTCCCTATAATTCTAGAAAGCTTGAATTTCGGTCTAAGAAATGTGTGTTTCTAGGTTATAGCTCTCTTCATAAAGGCTACAAGTGCCTTCATGTGCCAACAAATCATGTCTATATATCTCGTGATGTTGTCTTCGATGAGAACGTCTTCCCCTTCTCCTCCATGCCGCAGCAACCTTCCACACCACCATCTATGCATTCATCTCCTCTTATGCTTGGCCAATTTGAAGATGTTGCATACTCGCCTGTGTTGTTACCTAACCATGGTGCAGGTGTTGGACGTGGTGCTCGCCTAGAACTTCTTCCGGATACAACTCCTGTCACGCATGATGACCGGTCAGTGCACGTGCATGCACCCGTCGTCGACCCCGCCTCTGGCGCCGTGCCCGTCCATGCAACTAGACCGGCGCTGGTCTCCGACACTGGGCTGGTGTCATCCGAGGCACGGTCCACGACGGTTGGGGTGCGGCCCATGACCCCGCCGCTCTCCCCTGGGCGGCTCGAGCGGTCTCCGTCCCCGCCTCCACGCCTGGACTCGCCTCCGTCGTCGCCTTCGTCGACCGCCCGTATGTCCCTGCCGCCCCTTTCGCCTGGGTCGGCTGGGCCTATCGTCGACTCGCCTGAGTCCTCGCCTGGGCTCCCGTCGCCCGCTCTGTCGTCATCCTCTCCCATGTTGGCGCCGCCGGCTCCCGTTCCCGTTGCACCGCAACGCCCGCATATTCGAAGCCGCAGCGGTATTGTCAAGCCCAAGCAGCGTCATGATGGTACTGTCACATATTTGGCTGCCTGTCTTGCTCATTCTGTTGCAGATCCCACTGATGAACCACGCCACTATGAGGTTGCTATGAGTATTCCTCACTGGCGGGCAGCTATGGAGCAAGAGTACAACGCTCTTCTTCATAATGAGACATGGACATTGGTTCCTCCTCCGCCTCGTGTCAACGTTATTGATTCGAAGTGGGTTTTCAAAGTCAAGAGACATGCGGACGGGTCTATTGAGCGCTACAAGGCGCGTCTCGTGGCTAGAGGGTTTAAGTATATATTGATGCACGATCATGACCGTGACCACGCCATCCGCGCTCACACTCAAGGATGCGGCGAACTTGAGCAGCACCGAATCACACCGTCCCTGTACACCTAGGTTCCGGTGGGATTTCATGAGCGGCGGGAGCTTCACAACGTCGCCGGTGAAGGGGTGAAGGATCAAGGTCTTGGCGTTGTCTTTGTAGAGGACAAGGAGGCCGTCGGCCGAATCAAGGACACGACAGTCCATCAAGAGAGGCAGCGAGACACAAGCGAAAACTCCGGTCGCGAGATTTAGAAAACGTCTCTTGTCGATGCGAGGGTGAACGCCATGGCCCTCGGGCAAAATCATCCACCGTCGCGGGTGAAAGTGTGGATCGGCGATGCCACGTTGGATCGGCGATGCCACGTCCGTGCGGACAGACGGTGCTGGACCGCCAGTGCGCGCACACGGCCCGGAAGCGGACGTAGTCTAGCAGGTCTCCGGCCAGCGGACAAAATTACTGTTCTGACCTATAGGGCTAACTAAATCCCGATTTGACCTTGTTTCAAAATAAATTTCGTTTCTGACCTTTTTCGGTGACGCCAAGATCCCTGGCGTCTGGGTTACGAAGCAGACGCCAGGGACCCTGGCGTCTGGCCCCTCCGGTGCCCGGCGGACGTGGCAAAGGGGCCAGACGCCAGGGACCCTGGCGTCTGGCCCTGGTAACAGAATAACCCTTGGGGAAAGTGTGTGGGACCCACCCCACACACTTTCCCCAATCCACAACCCGAGCTTGAAGAACACTTGGAGCTCTCACACTCTCTCCTACCCCTCAAGCTCCCCCTCAAATCCTCTCCAAAAGGTACATCCCTTAGGTGGATCTTTCCATCACTTTGTTGCTCTTGTTAATCTCCCCCTTAATCTCCCCCAAATCATCCAATTATTTTTTGTCAAATCTTGTTATTTTGGTTGCATTTTATACATGTTGGTGGAACCCTAGTTCATGTTTTCTCCCTTATGTTAGTGTGAATGGCTTGGTTAACTTTGATAATATAGTGCTATGCATGGTGTGTAGTAGGAATATATGCTTGTTGAGTAGAAAGATTGGGGGTTAGGGTTAGTTAGTGATTAGGGTTAACTTTGCTTAGTGTGTGTTAATTAGTGATACTTTTGTGGACATCACCAATAATTTAGTCTTGATATGATTTGGATAGAATTAGATGTATTTGGATAAACACACCAATTCTCATTGAAGTCTTAAATCCATTCATGTTATTTTTAGATGGAGAGACTTGTTAATGTTCATTACATGGACAAGGAGGCATTCTTGAGTAACAATGCCGACACGGGTGAGGAACCATTGGTTTTTGATACAAGCCCTAGCTATGAGGATGTTGTTGCAAAAGTGAGACAAGTCTTAGAGTGGATGGACACCAATGTTGATGTTAAGTTAATATGAAGGTATGATGTTGGAGTTGGAGCCAAATCTTGCTTGAAAAGTATGCCTATCACCTCGGATTTGCATTGGGATGTATACAAGGAAAAGGTATCCCAATCAGAAGACAAGTCACTTGAATTGTTTGCCACCAAGGTTGAATCTCCTCGGTTTACCATTGATTTGAACCGGCATGTCTCTTCCCCAATGGATGACATGAGCGAGAGGACAATGGTGCCACTTGTTGAGCATAGGGTTGTGGTTGATGCCCCCAATGTTTATCCCCCACCACGTCCCCGTGTACCATCTATCAAAGCAAATGAGGTTGAGTTGTATGCCCCCAATGCTTCTAGCCAACCACCAACTAGCCAAGCAAATGAAGTTGAGGTGATTGCTAGTGATGAAGTAATTCAAGAGGATGAAGATGTTTATGATGACGACGAAGAGCAAGAGGAAGGGTTTCATGGTAATGATGTTGGTGACTTGAATGCGTACATAGCGCAAAAGGACATGGATCGTGACTTGCCTTTTAGGCGTCAATATGCGTATGACTCGGATGACGAGGGTCCAGTTGAACAGTTGGACGAGGATGGATTCACAAAGGAGGAGAACCAAATCCACTTTGAGCTGACGGGCTTACAAAAAAGAACTCACTTGTTTAAAGATCTCAGCCTTGCCCATAAAGCTGTTGTTGATGGTGGAATGAGAATGACGGCGATTGAGCCAACACCATGCCCGGATCCAGGAGAACCAAGGGTGGAGAATGAGGACGAGAATGCTTATTTGAAGAAAGGATTGAAGTTTCTGAGCTTGCCTATGCTGAAGTTTTGGTTGGCTGACTATGCCATTCGAAAGCATAGGCCAATTTATGTTGAGCACTCGGACATGAAGTTGCGTTACACCGTGGTGTGTGAGCAAAAGGAATGCACATGGAAGGTTCGTGCAAGAAAGCTTAAAGAAACCGAAGAATGGGTGTTGAAAAGTTGTGATACCACTCATAGATGCAAACCGCCATCGAAACGACTTAGAAAGACACACCGTCAACTCACATCTGAGTATCTCGGATACAAATGGATGAAAGACATAGCCTTTGATCCCACTGTGAAAGTGAGGTTCCTCATGCGGACGGTGAAAAAACAATTTGGTTATGAAGTCAAGTATGGGAAGGCATGGAAGGCAAAGGCAAATGCTATTAGGATGTTGTATGGTGGTTATGAAGAAGCATACAACCAGCTCCCAAGGTTGTTGGCCGCGATTGCACATAGGAACCCGGGCATGTTTCATGTGGTCGAGGATCACGAGGGAGTGTTCCACCGTGCCTTCTGGAGTTATGGACAATGTGTGGAGGCGTTTCAGCATTGTCGTCTGGTCTTGTCTATAGATGGCACGTTCTTGACCGGTAGATATAAGGGCACACTAATGGTAGCAATGGCGCACTCATCAAACGACAACGTGTTGCCGTGTGCATTTGCTTTGGTGCCTTCCGAGCACCAAGACAACTGGGAGTGGTTCATGGGTCATGTTAGGCACAACGTGATTGGGGCTAGGGAGGTATGCATCATATCGGACCGGCATCATGGCATACTCAAGGCAATGGACATTGTTATTCCAGGATTTCCAAAGCTTCACCACAGATGGTGCATGAGGAATTTCGTGGCCAACTTTTACCGGGCATGTAAGAGCAAGGAGCTCAGCAAATACCTTACCCATGTATGTGTGGCCTTCACCACGCAAGGTTTCGATGATCGGTACAACAAACTCTTTGCAGCGGTGAACGAAGGGGGAAAAGAGTTCTTAACTAGGAATTTAAGCGAGAAGCACAAGTGGGCACGCGCTCATGACGATGGTGGTTGGCGATATGGCGACATGACGAGCAATCTCGTAGAATGTTTCAACAATGTGTTGAAGGGTGCTCGTGCATTGCCGGTGACTGCAATAGCACCTTCTTCAAGCTTAATGAGTACTTTCAGAGGCATTCTGAAGAGACTGCAAAATGGATAGGTGAAAAAAAGGATTATCCGGAAAAGGTTGATGAATGGTTGCAGTTACAAGCAAGCAAGTCTTCACGGCAACAAGTTATCATATTCGATAGACTTGAAATGATCTATCAAATTGATGAGCCAGGTGGCACAACACGAGACAGTAGACAATATGGTGGTGCTGCATTTGAGGTGAAACTGAAGACTCGGTGGTGCCAGTGCGAGAGGCCTAGTAAGTATCATTGGCCATGCTTGCATTTGATAACGGCGGCGAAGGCGAGAAACATACATGTTAATGATGGAAAAACCATGAGGATGCAAGAGTTCCATGTGGAAGCTACTAGGTTGACATGGGCACCAAGATTTCACCCTTTCTTGGACCAATCACAGTGGCCTGAGTACCATGGCCCTCATATTAGGCCAGACCCTCTTCTGAAGGTGGAGACGAAGGGTAGAAGGAGAACTAAGAGGTTCAGGGGTGATATGGATGACCTGGCTGGATACACTGGCATGAAACAATTTGGTAGCGGTCATTTCATGGAGGCTCCTGACATTATCAACTGTGGGGTGTGCGGTGAAGGGGGACACAATGAGTGGACATGCAAGAATAAGAAAACCAAAAAAAGAAAAACAAGTCGTGGAGGCGGCACCGATGGTGAACGAGGTGGAAGAGGTGACGGTGGTGGTGGTCGAGGAAGCACAAGTGTCAGAGGTGGTAGTGGTGGTCGTAGAGGGAGCACAAGTGCTAGAGGTGCTAGTGTTCGTAGAGGGAGTACAAGTGCTAGAGGTGGTGGTCGAGCTAGCACAAGTGATAGAGGTGGTGGTCGAGCTAGCACAAGTGCTAGAGGTGGTGGTCGAGCTAGCACAAGTGCTAGAGGTGGTGGTCGAGCAGGCACAAGTGCTAGAGGTGGTGGTGGTCGGAGAGGAATGGTTGATAATGGATCGGCCTTCGGTTATTTGCTTAATGCAGATGGTTGATCTAATAATAATGGTATATTATTTGTTCATACAATTCCTAGCATTTATTCATTTACTGTATTTACGCATTTACTCTCTTTATGTCTTGTGCTAACAATTGTTCTTTTTGTAGGCATGGCTTCATCCGGTTCCAGGACAAGGCCGGCGTGCGCGGACCAAGAGGACATGCCGAAGACGTGGATGGAGGCCAGTTTGGACAAGGAGAAGGAGAAGGATGTGCCCACACCACCATGTTGGTGTGGTGATGTTTGCAAGCTGAAGGTGTCCATTGACCGCAACAAGTCATGGACAGAAGGTAGAAGGTTTTTCGTGTGTCCCAACTATGCACATGATCGTCGAAGGCCAACTAACGCATATGACATACCACCGGTATGTTAGGTGTACATACAAAAAACATCAACAAGTTGTCACTCATATGTCTAACAAAATCATGGTTTATATGTAGTCCCCTCCTCCACTTTGCAAGTACTTCGCTTGGATAGATCACGAGGTACCAAAAGATGTCCAAGAGGACCAACGTCGAGATTGGTTACGGAGGCAGCGCCTATTCGAGGAGTCCTATGCACGGGGATTGGAGCGGGAGCGTCGTGAGAAGGAGGCTCGTGAGCGCAAGAAGCGTGAACAAGAGAGGGCACGCAAAGAGAAGGAGGCTCGTCAAGAAGAGAGGGCAAGAAAACTTGCAAGGGCTCGCGATGCACGAGAGGAGGACGAGGCACGTGACAAGAAGGGAAAGTGGCCCCGTACTACTCAGTAGACAAATGGAAAGGCACCGGCGTCGATGATGAACTGTCGAGACTTTGTTTAATGTATGAACTTGTTATTCGAGACCTTGTGTGGTGATGAACTACTTATGTCATTCGAGACATCGTGTGTGAACTTGTTATTCGAGACCTTGTGTGGTCATGAACTACTTATGTGCAAACTATGCTTTGTTCATATTTTTGTTTGATTTCCAGTGTTTAAAAATGTGTGCAACAAGTTTAAAAGAGAGCACTTTGCCTAGTTTGCAAATGTGCACACCCAGACGCCAGGGTTCCTGGCTTCTGAGTCCCTATCCAGAGAGCATTTTCCCAGTTTGCAAATGTGCACAACCAGACGCCAGGGTCCCTGGCGTCTGGCTGTGCACTTATGCAAACAGGAAAAAAGCTCTCTAGATAGGGACCCAGACGCCAGGGACCCTGGCGTCTGGGTGTGCACACTTGCAAAATGCTCTCTGGATCGGGCATCAGACAGATCAGACAGGTGTCTGTTTACCTGCGCGAGCAAAACGATCCAGACGCCAGGGACCCTAGCGTCTGGGTCCCTATCCAGAAAGCTTTTTTCCTGTTTGCATAAGTGCACACCCAGACGCCAGGGTCCCTGGTGTCTGGATCATTTTGCTCGCGCAGGTAAACAAACACCTGTCTGATCTGTCTGATGCCCGATCCAGAGAGCATTTTGCAAGTGTGCATAGCCAGACGCCAAAGACCCTGGCGTCTGGGTCCTTATCCTATCCAGAGAGCAAATATCGTGTGGATAAGATTCTTTGGGCCCACCTCTACCCCTCTCATCCATTCATCTCCACCCCACCTCTACCCCTGTCATTCCTTTCATCTCCACTCACTCTCACTCTCACCTCTAACCCTCTCGTCCACTCACTCTCATCCAGTACCATAACCCCCTCAAATCTCTCACGAATCGGTCCGGTTTCACCGTTGGATCTTCAGGATTTCGAAACTAGAAGGTAAATCAACTACACCCCCACTTATTGGTTGGTTTCAGGATCTCCAGTATCATAGTTTTGTGTAAACCCTAGTTTTTTTGTTTTCCTCGTGGTTTAATGTATCATAGGTTAGGTACTAAGATATTTGTGTGTTGTAGATGGCTAATGGTACTCAGTGGGTGCTTAGCCCTGTTGTTCATGTCCAAGGCTTTTCTCCATGTGTTGTGCAAGTTAGTGAAGTGGACCTCACTTTTGATTGGTTGAAGACTAAATTCATGTTGAAGCAAGGGTTGAAGGAAGAGGATTTTGTGTACTACGTCAGCAGGAAGCAGTCAGATGGCCCCGGAGAAAGAAAATTGGTTGACATAACTGATGATGACAAGATTCAAGAAATGCTGCAAGAATGGAAATGGAAAAGGGTTATTGACTTGCATTGCTACAGGAAACCGAGTTATATGTGATTTTCATGTCGTTTCAACTATCGTGGACCATCGTGGTCATGAACTACTTATGTCATTCGAGACTATTTGTGTAATTTGAGATTATGTGATGAACTTCTCATTCGAGACTATTTGTGTAATTTGAGATATTGTGATAACTATGCTTGTCATTTGCTATTATGTGAACACTAATGTTTGTCATTCGATACTATAGGTGTTTGCTAGAACAAAATATCTATGTCATTCCATACTATAGGTGTTTGGGTGCTAGAACAAAATATGAACAAAATGAAAAAAGTACTACACCAGGTCCAGACGCCAAGGACCCTGGCGTCTGGGTGCCCTGTTTCTGCTGTCCAGGACTCTGCTTTTGCTTCCAGTCGACCCCCAGACGCCAGAGACTGTGGCGTCTAGTCCCCTGACTTGAAACCAGACGCCAAGGACCCTGGCGTCTGGGACCCTGTAGATTATTTTGAACTTGCTGTTTAACAAAAGAAGATAGCACATATATATTCATATGATAGGTTCATACAACATAGAAGATAGCACATTTCACACAACTTTCACCATGACAAATGTAAGCATACAAACGACAAGTTCATAGATTTTTCATCACGACAAATTCAAGCATACATAAGACACCAAGTGCATACATAAGACACCAAATTCAAGACAACCTAAGAAGTTTTTAGCACGACACCAAGTTCATGCATACAAACGCCACCTAGTTCATGCACTTCCAAACAAGAAGCTCACTTCCTCCTTCCTCTCTTCACAATGGTTGCAAGTGTAGGCTCCTCCTCTTCGCTAGCCTCCTCCTCCTCCTCGTTGTATGCCTCCTCCTCCGCCTCAATGTTGGCCTTATATCTTTGCATTCCTGTTGGAATAAGCTGATGAGGATACTCCGGACTATGGAATTGTGTATTCCATGTCTTCTTTCTACCTTTCTTTCCTGGTGTCTTAGCTATGGCTTTGCCTTTCCTAGAGCGAGCATTGCCTTGTGTCGGTTGTGTAACTTGTGATGGTTGTGGAGCATCAACATCATACTCATGATCCTCTTGATGTGTTGCATCATACTCATGCTCCTCATCTTGTGTTGGCTCCTCTTGATGTGATGGCTCCTCTTCATGGACCTCCTCCTCCATGTCCTCATCGTTCTGGATATAACGCCGTCTATTAGCTCTGGCGCGGGTACCAGGTGCATACACGTCACTGGACTGAGCACCATGGCAAGAAAGCATTGCTGCCATCTTATGGAACCACTTCTTGAACTTCTACAACAACACAAAATATGCTATGATATGAGATACAAATAAATAATCCGCGAAAAGAAACTTTTATAATATATTGATCACACCTCCATCGTGCTCCCAAGAGTCCTCTCAGATAATACACCACCAGGTGGATGACTCAGTGCCACATTGGCATCGTTGACGCACAGAAGCAACGATCTGCCCTGCAATTCATGAACAAACCAAACTTATGTATTTGAAAGAAGACAACATGATGCATGCAAGTTTGTTAGAATAGGTCAAACAGACTACCATTTCATCATGCATCGGTGCATAGTCAACGTGAGCCCCTCTGGTGTCTCTCACAGCCGTGTTGAAGGTATGATAACCTTCTGCAGTCTCTGGGTCTTCAGACACCAACTCCGACCACTCCTCGTGAGTCCAACCAGGCTTTAGCTTTAACCGATAACGATCCGCATACCACACTTGATACTTCTGATATGCTGACTGATTGTGAGGTCTATTCTCTGATTGCACTAGTGTGTCTCTTTGATTCCAAAATTCTATCCATGCACGGTGTTTGTTTGCCCAATCCGATATATCCTGATTGTTCCTTCGATCGAACCTACAAATGATGCACGTAACAAAGCATTAGCAAACATTGACTTATTCAATACTCTACTACATACTCAAGGCATGCTTGCTCACCGATGCAGAGATAGCATTTCCTCCTTGCTCTCCTCAATTGGAATATCTTGTCTTCTTCCAAATTGTCTTGCCACACGGTCTACAAAGTGCCACTCGACTGCGAAGAAGCATATCATTGGGCACCTCGCCCGCCAAAGATGGCTATCACGCGTGCACATCTCATTAAGATCAAAGTCACGATCTTCCACATAAGGCAACCAGTATACCTGCAAAACAAAGAGATACATTGTTAGCTACAAGTTTCATTCTTGACTAAATTTTATCTCATCGAACTTCTCAAAACCTGCTCAGCAGTCAAGGTGTCCAGCTCGTTCATATAGCACTTGTATCGCACATGCGAGCTTCCTGTGTATACTGTCACTTGTTCCCAATAGTAAGCAAGCGTATGGCGCCGATATGGATCATCATCATGCAACCCGTCATGATTACCCCGTGGGTTTGCCATGAGGGGGTTCTTGAATTCGGGTCGTCCAACCGGGATCCGCTCCCACATCCACACGGATAGGCTCCAAACAAACCCAGACAATGAGGATGTATCTCCCTTCCTCCGACACGCCAAGTCAAGCTGCAATCAAACAAACATGTTAGATATGGAGGCGCATGACAAATGCAAGATAAATGGTTGCAAATATCTCTTACCTAACGATACAAATATGCTAGTGCGGCTGAACCCCAGCTATACTGGGTATCCCAGTTATTGAGTAGCTCCAAGAACATCCAGAGGGCTGAGTTCCCGGTTGCATCTGAGAAGACTACCTTGGTTAGTACATACCAAAGATAGGTCCGCGCGTACTGCTGCACAACCACGTCATTGGCATCCTGAGGGCACGGATTGGTGTTTCCTCTGACCATTTTTAGCCAAGAATGCCTCACTTTCACGGTATCGGCCTTGCCTTCCTGAGGGCCCTCGGGCTGAACGCCAATTAAATCGGCAGTCCGTTCTCGCCAATTACCCACGCTGACACGACCGGTAACAGCTTGTCCGTTGATAGGAAGGCCGCTTATCATAGCCATGTCCTGTAGGGTCATCGTCATCTCCCCACATGGAAGGTGGAACGAGTGAGTCTCCGGCCTCCAACGATCCACAAGTGCGGTCAGCGCCGCGTGGTTCACCGGCGGAGCGCGTCGCTTAAACTGCAACACGAATGGGAGAAGACCCAATCTCCGAATGTAAGCCTCATACCGCGGGTCGTAATCAAAGTCATCAGCGGAATGACCCCTCATGTGCATAGCAACTACTTGCTGCAAATAAAGTGATGTTTTAATAATCAATACAAGAACACAAATGAGAAACAATGAAAATTGACCCAGTCTTGCTTCTTACCTGTCCATTCTCAATGGCACGAGCACGATGCTCCTTATCCCACTCATCGATTAATCCGTCATACCAAGGACCATCACCATCCGCCATCCTACAAAACAAATCACAAACATCTATGAATACATGAACAATATCAAACAGTTTCCTTCTCCAAGTTTATGCCATATGAAAACACCATTCTTCTCAAACATAACCACATCATTTCTTTCTTCTACATATGCACACATATCATCTAGAGTACCAAATTTCACCATCAAATAAATTTCATAATCATCATCCGCCATTCTATTGAACAAATCATGTCATACACAATAATCAAATTTCATCATCTCTTTTGCATAAAAAATTTGCCATCTATATATTCAACTATATTGTCATACCACTTCACATTTTTATCTTCTTCATATGCACACATAATTATTCTCAAACATACCAACATCATCTCAATCAAATAAATTTGTCAAATAATATGGTGTCACATATGCAAATACATATCATCTAGAGTACCAAATTTCACCATATCTTTTGCAAATATAGTATGCCAACAATAGGATTATCTACACATACACACATCATCTATCAAACCAAATATAGTATGCCAAAGTCTATTTTACATACACAAATCATATATTCATCACCCCTCTTAATTCAAAAAAAAAATCCTATGGACAACATATACACAAAACGGAATTGATTTTATCTACATGTTCAACTACACATCATCTACTGCCTACCTAATCATCTATCAACTACAAAAAAATTCCTAAAAAAAAGAAACCATCTACTCATCTAACATCACCTAGTGTTGAATAATGCATCCAACCAAAGAGGGGAAAACAAAAACAAATTGGAGGGAATGGGGGAGAATACCTCAAAGAAGCTTGGGGGGGTCAGATCTGTGAGTTTGAGGGGTTGATGGAGTAGATCAAGGGGGGTGGTGGTGGGAGGGAGAGAAGGGGCGACGAACTGCCCCCTGTTCGTCGAACCAGACGCCAGAGAAGATGAGATTGGGATGGGTGGGCTGGCCCCGCGGCGTTATCCACTTACCGGGGCCAGACGCCACGGTCCCTGGCGTCTGGCCCCTTTGCCACGTCAGCAGGTCAACGGGCACGCGGGCAGTGCGGGCCAGGGGCCAGACGCCAGGGTACCTGGCGTCTGCTTCGTAACCCAGACGCCATGGATCTTGGCGTCACCGAAAAAAGGTCAGAAACGAATTTTTTTTTGGAACGAGGTCAAATCGGGATTTTCTTTGCACAATGGGTCAGAACAGTAATTTTGTCCCCGGCCAGCACCCGCCAGCCGACAAGGCAGACCAAATCTGTAGGGAGAGAAGACCACTGTGCAGTCACGTCGTCCGAGCCGAGTGCAACAATGGCTGGAGGGGGGCGCTCTGCAGTTTTGGACGACGCCATGGATCGATATGTTTGGCGGCGATCAGCACAATATTCTTACCCCGTGGATTTTCTATTTATTTTTGGATTGGAGAACCAACATCGTGGAGTTAAAAAAGCCTGGACATGACAGAGTTGGGCCCGTTCCCTCAAATAAAAAAGACAGAGTTGGGCAAGGTCTGGCACCCGCCCCAGGCTTACTAATTAGTTTACTTTTGGAAGGTTAGTGCCCTGGCCCAGGCCCAGTTCACATCCAACCCCAGGCCTGTTAAATGGACGCCTAAGATTACTGCTTACTGCCTGGCCCAGTCGAGTTGGCAGGACAGCAACCAAACCAGGATTCAAAATGGATATACGAATTGGGAACACAAAAAAAAAATTGTTAACAGGCACAACAAAAAATTCCCAATCATAAACCATCACTTAATCTTCATAAATAGTGCGAGTACACATTGTTGCGCATTTATTTATAACACACAAAGTCTCAGCTCGTCCCCACTTGTTATTAATAGAAGATTTCCACGATACAACAACCACCGACATGCTACTGCCTTAAGCTCTGCAAAATATACTGCGCATACAGGTCCCTGCGATGAAAAAATAAAATAAAAGAAGCGTCAATGTAAACAAAAATACACCTTCACCGTCATCACATATGCGAAGAACGGAAAAATACATCTTGGCAGAGATCAACAAGAAACTGTACTTACATCGAATACTGAATGGCCTCGCGGGCAGTGGTTGCAGGTAAGAACGCATCGACAGCGACCTCCTTGTTCTCGTTCTTCTTGTCTACAAGTTACCGCTAAGGATGCGAACAAATGTACCTCTAAATTATATACAGTAGTATATAAGATACTCTGCTACTGCATGTAACAAGGAAAACAAATGAATCGGATTATGCAGGATACAGTCCTCAAAGAAGCGCTTGATCTCTTGGAGGCGGTGAGGAGACAGCTCACTGATGTCATTGTAGTGACGGTATTCAGGATCATCAGCACAGACTGCTATGATCTTGTCATCCTTTTCGCCCTGATGACAACCAACCAACATCCTCAGTAAAACAAGGTAAAGCTATTTTCGTTCATCTCCCATTAACGCGCAAAGAATGAACAAGGAATACCTGATCAATCATGGGCATAAGGCCAATTGCTCTAGCTCGGAGGAAAGAACCAGGAATAACAGGCTCCTGTGAGAGATAAAAAGAGTAACACAATGGTCACTACCCCCTCACTTCTGCATAATTTGTCTCAAGTCAAACCCATAATTTTTTACCATGATATTGTCAAGTTTATGAGTGCTTGACTTAAGACAAACTAGAGCAGCCTTATAAAATGAAAAGGAGATACACCTTTGTTCCTAAATGTAAGACGTTCTGGCAGTTCAATTTAAACTGCCAAAATGTCTTACATTTGGAAACAGAGGTGGTAGTAGATAATAACATAGTTTAATAATGCATGGAGTGCATGACCTACATGCTAAGACTAACCTGCATCAGGACCAACACATCCATTGGATCATTGTCTTCACAAAGTGTCCTCGGAATGAAACCATAGTTGTGAGGATATACAACTGATGAGTACAGAACTCTATCAACCTGTCATGTTGTATAACATAACAACAGAAGTACATTATGCTTTGACGAAAAATAGCAAAATAAGTCAACTCATGAGTACAGAACTAAATCAATTTAGCAAGCACAGCAATAGAGGTGCATTATGCTGGTGGATGCTTCTCAATTTATCATTCCTTACACAAGTACAATAAAAAAATATTAAAGCAATTCATTGTCATGAAATAGAAAGTGTTGATTCCCTTTGTACAATATTTTTTTATTGTCATGAAATAGAAAGTGTTGATTCCCTTTGTACAACAAAACACACCTTAATCAGTCCAGTTTTCTTGTCAAGCTCATATTTTACTTTGCTTCCCTTTGTGATCTCAACAACCTGCAGTAAGATATACATGTAAACAGTTAAGCTCATGAGTTCAAAGCACAGCCAGGACCAACTTTACATAAAGAGTCTAGCATCGTTAACAGAAAAACCAAAGACCACTCAATATACTTGTGTGTTACTGAGAAGCAATTTTTCTAAACAGTAGATTAAATTTTAAACGCATCTTAATGTTGCACAACTATCAACTGGTCAATAAAGTTAACATGTTTTGTTGAAAAATTGTAATTTGGGAAAAATGGTTAGATTAAAAGCGCCTCTCTTTCAATTTCAAGGCTAAAAACTAGTGCTACAATTCGTAAGTCACAAAAATAATAATATTAAGGGACAAAACTCCAGAGGTAACAAAAGGTCTAAAATCACAGTGACAATTTTACTTGTATCAAAATCATAGACCCAATTCAGCAAAAAGGAGATTTAAATAGTTACAGAATCAACAAATCAATATGTGCATGCAGCCAAAAGGCGTGCTGAAGGCAGTGATAGCAGGTTATTAACAGATAGTGCACAACTGCACATCCAATACTAATCATACTACCATCATTAGCCTCAACATTGACGATAAGCCAATTGAATTCAGTATAAGTATAAAACAGTGAGAACCGGTGGCTGAATTCCATGTATCATGCTATTTTTATTTTTGTATGGTGGGTAGATTTATGTGCCATTTAATACTGATTGCTTCATTTTTAACATTTTAACTGGCATGTCTATACACTACTGAACTGAAACAGATCAGGAAAACATTGAAATGCTACCACAGGCTCTCACAATTGCAATACTGTTCGAACATCAGTTATTTTGATTCAGACATAGCCCAATTCACCTTTTAACAAGCGCAACCTTATATAAACTAAAAAGAGGCTGTCTGGCATATTCTGGTTTTCACTTTCAGTTTAAGAAATATTTCAGCAACGACAGAAATTCAATATATTTCAGTTTGCATTTCCACCAAAGGGCCGTAACATTCACTTGAATTTAAAAAATATTAGAATTATTTGAAGTCATGTGTACCACTGAAATTATTGAAATATTTTGAACGAAAGGTAAATATTCCGATGAATTTCATCGAGATCTCACTGAAAGTGAAAACCAACTGTTGCCTACTTCCTAGTACAGAGTGCAGTGAAGCATCAAAATTGTGCTTCAGAATCAACTGCATCCTGCAGAGATCCCATAAACAGACAACAATGAGGTCAACAATGACATTCCATTGTGTGGACGCCAATAGTCCCCTTGCACCACTTGCCCAAGATCCAACTTCCTAATTTACTTTGCGATAACAGAACATCAAATATCTTAACTGACGAAGATGTTCAGCTGGCAAGGCAAAAAGATGGTGCTTACAACATTGAACACCGCTGGAGCCCCAGGGCCTGTGCACCAAAAACCCAATCAGCAATTCGCCGAGCTTATTTAACTTTTATCAAGGCATTTGGTAAAGCCGGAGACAGAAATGGAGAAAAGGCAGCTCCTCCTCACCGATCTCGAGATCATGCCACGGATGCGCGGCCACCGCCCTCCTCGACAGCGACGACAGGATCCTCTCATTGAGCTTCGGAGCGGGCCGGCTCGTCGGCTGCTGCGCAGCGGCGCTCGTCGAGTCCTCTTCGCTCATCCTGCTACCAAGATAAGCCACGAATCAGACCTCGGAATAGGAACACGTCCCCTTACAGAATGAAACAGCGCGCATGTTGGTATCATCTGGCCAAAATTTCAAGGTAGATAGTTTCTTTCCCTGCTCGAATTAAACACTGCCAGCTACAGAGTTGAGGGGCACGCCCGTGCACAGCAGGAGAGTAGCCCCTTTTGACCCGATTGGTGCTGGGTTCCTAGCCACGCCTAGATCGAGTGTCCGCGAGGAACATGAACAGATCAGCCGCACAGAACACGGAGAGATCGAACCGGAGTTCGCCGGCGGCGAAACCGGGACAAGACAGAGCAAATCGACACTGGCGCCTAGCTAACCACCTTGTATCGGATCGACACGATTGAAAAGACGCTTTTGGTCACCTGCGCTGCGGTTGGAGGCGGCCTCTTGAAACGACGAGCGGCGGCGGCGGCGGCGGCGGCGGCGGCGGTGGGAGGAAGAGTAGATTGACTCCTCTGCTCTGCTCGGCTCACTCTGTCGCAGGCGCTTAAAATGGAAGGGAGTGAATGCTGATTGCTTTGGCTTTTCCAGCCAGCACCCTGCTCTATTATTTAGTGACAGATCAGTCCCTGGGTACAGTCTAGCCTAACGAGTAACCACTACTCCTACATACTTATCTCTTTGTATTTTTATGCTGTCCAGCTATTAATACTCGTGTGTCACTCACATCTCCTTTGTATTTTGAAATGAGGACAAAGTTTGGTTAAAAGCAAAAGATGGCCAAGGGGGTAAAAAAAAATGAGCATGTCTCTCTCAAGGAACATAGAAAAAAGAACATCTTATTGTATCCATGTAAAAAAGGCGCACACCCATTAATTTATCAATTTGGCCATATAGGCTGCGACATTTTGTAACCACGGGTTGCACTAGTTTACTGCTAGTTTTGCAGGTGCTAGATACACGACGGAAACAGTTTGTCGTTTTCTCTCACAAGGATCATGGTGTCCACCTGTTTGTTGTTCGAAAATCCGAGCCGCGGTTGATTCGTCAAGGACAAACAATCACAATACGACATCTAAATTTGTTAACGAGGTTAGCCGACATGAGTTTATCCAAAAACATGACTACGCACGCATGTAGAAATTAAGACAAAACCTACCACCTTTTATCATATCAAACGAGACGGAAAAGAAAATTTTAGAACCGGAGACCGCTGGACGGCGAGCAACGACAGAAGTGCTCGGAGGAAGAGGTAATAGAGATCAACCCGAGTAGATGGACTGTGCCCTCTGCTCGATCGGTTGGGAAAATATCAGATGATACCATGCTTTAGGTGCTCCCATGATACGAGCTTCTGGTCCATTGGATCCCAGATCCAACGGCTCCTAGAAGGTTTTGAAAGGCCGTTGTACTTGTTCGCAATTTTTAAACTTTAAAAGGTCTTTTTCGCAAAATGTTGAAAGCCTTCCGGAGGAGTGGCTGCTGAATGCTGATTGTTTTGGTTTTCAGTCACCAAAATGCTCCCCCCTTGGTACGTAGGGCCTACTTAGGTACATAGTAAGTGAGGGGAGTAATAGTCAAACAAACACCTTTTTCTACTCACATTGTTCTTTTCTCTAAAAAAACTGTTTATCTACTTGCTCTGATGAAGAGGGCCAGATGTGATGATTTTAGCTCTGTGTTGTGCATCTTGCCAACACAAAGAAAGAAATATGCGACTTGTTTTAGTGTTAAAGACAGAGCACATCGGGTAGAATAGTTCAATGTTAATATTTGAAGGTGATGTGTATCTTCTTTTTCTTTCTAAATCTTTCTGTGAAAAAAGTATCTGAAACTCTTATAAAGGTTCATCAGAAGTACCAAGCATCCGAAACATAATAAACTACATCCAAATACTTAGATCATCAAACGACCAATACTACCTCCAGAACGAGCACCGACGCACCACTGTCGCTGCTTCCCTGATGGTGCCGGCCTGACCTTGTCGATGACAACCAGCAAGTCATTGTGCACGTGCCCTTACGGAACAGTGCCTTGGAGCCGCAATTGTTGTCGTTAAACCCTTAAAATGATCCAAAGTGCCTGATAGCATAACTCACTGCCGCACACGCACGACGAGAAATCACAACCTCATCGCCCTCAATGAGACGGCATGAATATACGCCAGAGCCTTGTCAAACGAACTCGAGGAGGATCGGAGCCCGGAAGACCAACTCGATGAAGAAGAGTTGCCATCCGCCCAAACACCGGCTTGCAAAGATGGGGCTTCTATCTTGGTGACTTGACTACCTTATTCTTTCTATTTAGAGCTTCTACCATTTTTGTTCTTTTTTGTTGGGAGAAACCAATACATTCAAGTAAATTCACGAGGAGAAACCACCCCTCAAACTCCAAATAGGAATTGAGAGTTTGAACTCATTTTAGTTCCCGCCATGCATGGACGGCTTGCTTGCTTTAAGTGTGTGTGTCTGGTTTGAGCTTAATTTTGTTCAACCAAAAAAAAGTATAGCTAAGCTGAAAATTGAGTTAAGGTTTAGCTTGCCCATGAATTGAACATTGGCCAGAAAAGTACTAGAGTCGGTAAAAATAAAAAACATTGGCGTTGGATTCATGTTCAAAAGATAATATGTAAAAATGGAATTGCCAAAGGATGCAAGCTTGGCATCATTAACATAAATCCACAAATGGCATTACTTGCTAATGCTACAGCCGCTTGGGTTTTCCGTGCCTCGAGCCAGCACTGCCACCGGTCTGCCTCGTCTCCTCTGGTCTTAGGGCTATGGAGGCATGATGGATCCTGACCCTTGTCGGCGGGAGGGCTTCGTTGTTTATGTCCTCTTGATTGTTTGTAGGATTTGTGTCCTGGTCAAAGAGGCGAGGCGGTGGCGGCTCTTTGAAGATGAAATAAAGTTTTCCCCATGTATCCTCCGTCCCAGTGGCGTTTCTAGTGTCGTCGCAGGCTGTGTGGAGGTTTGTCTTCGAAGAATCTCATGGGATTCTGTCGGCGTTTGTCTTCGGTGGATCCACTTGAATCTGATCTTCATTCGTGTGTCTAAATGTTGGATCCTTCTGATTTACGCTTCTCTTCATCGGCGTCAGATGTTGTTCTGATGCGCTGGTCCTATAGGGTCTTAACACGACGACTTTTCGATTGTCTACTACGCCAAGGTTTGCCTGGCTCCGACGAGGGATAGGCTCGCTCCAGTGCTCGTAGTCATCGCTAGGTAGTCTATAGACAAATATGGCGGAAGTTTATTTTTACTTCTGGTGTTCTTTGTCTTACCTTGATTGTTAATGAATATATTGAAAGTTTTTTCACACAAGAACTAATACTATAGAAAATACTGCACATAATCCTAAAAAATAAATATTGCACATGCCTATGACCTTTGCCACCACGCATGTACTTTTCTGTAACAGGATGAAAATAGTAGCTCCAGGAAAGAACAGAAACACCCACAGTCCCACACGCTGTCCACCAAAGGCAGGGGACGAATGTAAATAGTACCACCTCGCTAGATGGGTGACTCCCGCACCAGCATATAAACACAGCACCCATCGTGCGCATCGGCCGAGCGTGGTGGCGTGCGCTTGTGACTGCAGCCTTGGAGGGCCAGGGAGTTGGTATGTGTGGGTTGGTGGGCTCGAGCCCGTGGCATTAATGTTAAAGTTCGCCCTGCTGTCCCCTAAACGGTAGGGGAAAGACGAGGGCTCCTTTGATGGGCGCTCGGACGCATCGTGGCTGTTTATGCCCGATCGTGTGTTTCGGTGAAGTCGTCATCGGAAAAGATCTGATGGCTGGCCCAAGTGTGGGTTTTGGTCCTAGGGGCCATCGGGCGCTTGTGCCGTGGGAATTGAGTTCCCCGGCCGTAGCCCATTATGATCTTTGGGTGTCCACGGGCGACGGGCTCAAGCGTTGCTTGCGCCGGTCTCGTGGCACGCGGGTTCGCTCACCTAAACCCCCAAATATCAACTCCCTTTTTTCTTCTTTTTTTTGCTATTTGTCCGTTCGATGTTGCCATGACCAGAGTTAGTGTTGGTGAAAAGTTACTGAAATATTTTGAGCCCGTCGGTTCGATGTTGTCAGTACCAAGGTAGTGTTGGTGAAAATCCCCGAAAAGCTCTGCTCGAGATGCCCAAAATCATCAAGATCATTCAGGGGGGGCGTTAGCGCCAAAGTTTCAGCACCTCATTCCCACCGCATCGTGACTATCATGGTTGAGTCTCCAACTATATACATTGTTGATGTTCTTTGACTCATCATTCAAGCGTTGCTTGCGCCGGTCTCGTGGCACGCGGGTTCGCTCACCTAAACCCCCATATCAACTCCCTTTTTCTTCTTCTTTTTTGCTATTTGTCCGTTCGATGTTGCCAGGACCAGAGTTAGTGTTGGTGAAAAGTTACTGAAATATTTTGAGCCCGTCGGTTCGATGTTGTCAGGACCAGGGTAGTGTTGGTGAAAATCCCCGAAAAGCTCTGCTCGAGATGCCCAAAATCGTCAAGATCATTCAGGGGGGGCGTTAGCGCCAAAGTTTCAGCACCTCATTCCCACCGCATCGTGACTATCATGGTTGAGTCTCCAACTATATACATTGTTGATGTTCTTTGACTCATCATTCAAAATTATGCATTCCTTGTGTACTCCATTATTTTGTTTTAGTGCATGATGACATGAGCAAGCAAGCATGAGCAAAAAACCATCAGGATCATCAAGATCATTCAGGGGGGGCGTTAGCGCCAAAGTTTCAGCACCTCATTCCCACCGCGTCGTGACTATCATGGTTGAGTCTCCAACTATATACATTGTTGATGTTCTTTGACTCATCATTCAAGCGTTGCTTGCGCCGGTCTCGTGGCACGCGGGTTCGCTCACCTAAACCCCCATATCAACTCCCTTTTTCTTCTTCTTTTTTGCTATTTGTCCGTTCGATGTTGCCAGGACCAGAGTTAGTGTTGGTGAAAAGTTACTGAAATATTTTGAGCCCGTCGGTTCGATGTTGTCAGGACCAGGGTAGTGTTGGTGAAAATCCCCGAAAAGCTCTGCTCGAGATGCCCAAAATCGTCAAGATCATTCAGGGGGGGCGTTAGCGCCAAAGTTTCAGCACCTCATTCCCACCGCATCGTGACTATCATGGTTGAGTCTCCAACTATATACATTGTTGATGTTCTTTGACTCATCATTCAAAATTATGCATTCCTTGTGTACTCCATTATTTTGTTTTAGTGCATGATGACATGAGCAAGCAAGCATGAGCAAAAAACCGATATCTAGAATGACCCCACGGCAAGGCCTTATAAGATATTCAAACAATGACACAGTTCAATAAATGTTGAGACAACTTTTATTAGAACAAGTACGGACTTCAAAAGAAAACAACAAAATATTCTCTTTCCAATTAATTAACACTTTAAAAAAAAAGACATTCAATTTCATGGGGATGGGAGGTTAAAGAGGCGCCCAGGGATGTGTTTTTTGCACTCTTTCTGGCACTCATCCAATGATGGATAGCAATCATCCACCACTAGACACCAGTAACAACAATTACCCGGGCTGCAATCTCTATGATGGACGCACAATCCGCCTGGTATATTGATTTTCTCGTTGTCCATGCCCTCGGTGGTTCGGCCTGTGGAGTGACAAAATAAACAAAACTGACAATTATATATTAAAACACAAACTAAAGACATGAATGAAAGAAACACATGAGAAAAATCAGGAAGCAAATAGCTTCATTGTGTAGTCTGTGCTAGTGTGACTTACACTGCGCATGAAAAGCAAAGCACACGAGCAACAGTTGGGAGAGCAGCAGGGCTATTGCACGCGTTTGATTTGTGGGCTTCTCCATCGAGATCGATAATGCGGTGAATGCTAGGTTCATATGTATGCTAGTCAACA
Organism: Triticum urartu; assembly: GCF_003073215.2. Lineage (NCBI taxonomy): Eukaryota > Viridiplantae > Streptophyta > Magnoliopsida > Poales > Poaceae > Triticum > Triticum urartu. Next base: position 739,243,346 of record NC_053023.1, read on the forward strand.
CTACCAAATATGACACCCTCGTTTTATATAGATACTGGTAAATGTGTACGATTCAATGCACATTGATATTGGATAGAGTATTAATTGTACACATATATTAGGTAGGATACTATTTGTGCATTAATTGTTTAATTAAGATTGGTATTGATATTTGGTATGATATTAATTACGTGTTAAATATGTTAAGCACTCACCAATTGCTACGGACTTGGACCAGGTAGCTTGGTATCTCGGTTTTTTTGTCTGTTTTTTTTGCCTCACCTCCCACTTAATTTTTCTCACTCACATTAAAAAACCAAATCACACTAAAGAGAGATCTTATTTTCGTGCTTCAATTCAATCAAGTAAATAATAGGTAATTAAGAATTCATAAATCGCACCATATATGTGAGATCACCTTCCTAAAAGATAGACATAATTTTTTCTCTCAATAATATTTCAAAATAAAATTAGGTATTACTCAATAACAAATCGGTAATTTCGCTCACTATGTCATTTATAATATTATTATCATTATCTCTGCTATTAATTGACAATCACAATGTTCCTAATCTATACCAATATAAAAAGACCCAAATGGGTAGACCTAATTAATCTTGGTCATCAAATCATGTCAATCCAACGACCTAGATTGCTTCAATGTCGAGCGCTCAACACGTTTAGCGTGCATTTAATTTTATGCCAAATATATTGCTAATCACCTAATAACACGCAAATAATATCCTATTTAATATCCGCATGCACTTAATATACTTTCAGATCAATGTGAAATGCATTGGATGTACACATTGACTAGTACAACAAAAATAACATATATTTTTTTTCCTATGGGCATACGCTTCCGCACACCCCTAGGAAGTGCGACACCATGGAGGAACTCATGGTCGGGCCTGATGCCGGTACGATGCTCGAGAATGCCAGGGCATGAATCACGGCGTCGAGGACATCCGTGGTGGAAGGCGGGTCGCGGACCACCACGTACAGGCGTTCGTGGACGCAGTCATATGATATTTCTTATCAGTAATGCAGAGAGCCAGATAGGCTACATTCTCAAATCAAGTGTGTCCATTCAAATGTCAAGAAATTCGTTAAGCAAATGTTTCCTACAGTACTCGGTAGTCTTCATCGTCATTCATAGCAGCCACGCAGGCGAAAATATATTGGAAATCAAGCGCTGAATTAATTGAAAAATCAAACCATTAATACAATCAATTAGCTAGACAGTTAATTACATATGCAATTAATTAGGTCCATTTGAATAGAAATTTTTCCCACCAAATCAATTTGGAAACCGAGTCACTAATGCAATTAATTAATTAGATGGACATTTTATTATGTCTGCAGATAATTAGAAGTAGCGAATTTTTCCAATTAGGCAAATAATTAATTAATTTGGTTGCTAGTTAATTAGGTAAACAGAGAATTATGTAGGTTGTTAATTATTTGTGGAATTAATTAATTAAGTAAGCAATTAATCATGCTGAATTATTTTGAAGGCGCTCGCGATAAGGATGATCAACATACTCTCAACGACATGGTCGAGCACCGCTTGCCAACACGAACAACGACAACCATGCACTCATGACATGGGCGACCTAGCATTCACCAAGATGAATGTTGACCAAGCTCTGCATGATGACCACACGCTAACGGTTGCCGAAATGTTCGTGGGTGAGGACAACACGAACTACATTGGTCAGGTGGTTCATGCTATAGTAGAAAAGACTTCCATGAATAGAAGGAAAGAAACTAAAGCAATCAAGTGGTCCACGGTGTTGGAGAAGGAGAGCGTTCCAAAAAGAAAGCGAAAAAAAGAAATAGTATTCTAGAAAAGAAGTAGGAACGAGAACTAAAGCTGGCGAGGAAGGAGGAAGAAGAAGATGAGCCGACGCTGACGAATGCACTGATGTTGACATGGTGCTGGTTGGCGCCAACGAAACAAGTTGGCAAAGTGGTTTGGAGTAGAAAATGTAGGGAAGGACGAGGAAGAGAAGAACGCCGATTATCCTTCCTAGCAATGAATGGTACGTGGGCTGGAGGTGGAGCTTATTGGTGTTTACCAATGGACGTTCGAGAATGATCTTTATAGTTATTTGTTGTTCTGTGTCAATAGTAGATGTTAGTTTAACCCACTTTATTATCTCTACTACTATAGTACATAAAATTTTGAACTTGTATTAGCTATCCGGCAAGACCCTGGAGCAGTTACAAGCCATAGATTTGTTCCAGAAGCTAAACATCCACCGTTTATCAGTGCCCAGCTCAAAAGATCCAACGGTTGATAATTCCTGGATTCTCTATGTACGGACAGGCACCAAGGCGACTCCACCAGCTTTCTGGAATGCTCCAAACCGATCCACACACGTGCTAGTGCATAAGTACGTAAGATCTTTTGTGGATGTTTAGAACTTCAATGCTCAATGGCTAGATGCTTAGAAGATCCGGCAAACAACAATGATAGACTATAGCTTTCTTTAAAAAAAAGTTAAGCTATAGCTTTTATACAAATCAAAGCACTGAAATGTTTGTATCCACCAAACATTTGAACGCAGCAACTTGACACTTCGACGAAATTTAACACTTAAAGGCATGCATACTACTCCCTTTGTATCAAAATATAAGATGTTTTTGTTTTTCAAATAAACTCGCAATGTGTTCATACTAAAAAGAATTAGTGGAGAACATGTGCATAGCACGTACCTTCTACTAGTATTGTAAATATGAAAATTTTCATCCCTTTTGCAACGCATGACAAAGGTGAGGTGGACTTCATCTGGTTTTAAAGGAGGAGGCCCAGACGAGAAATGTCACCCTACAGCGGGAAACCGAGCGGGAAGGGGAGGATCCGACAAAAAAGAGAAGTGTGCGTCATGGGATGGATTTATGTGCGGGCCCGTGTGCTGGAGATAACATGGTGGATAGTCCGAACAATCATATTTCTCCCTCACATATGGTCGGGATTTGGGGGTGTCAAGACTGTCAAGACGGTTGAATTTTGGGGTGCCTACCGAGCGCCCGTTTGATGTCCAAACATGACCGGACATATGAGGCAGAAATAAGCTTTGATCTTGAAGATGACCTTAATAATTTGTTTGATCATTTCTATATGCATTATAGTCTGTAGCAACGCACGTGCGTTCCGGTAATAATCACAATTGTTACGCGTAAAAATAATTATCAGGTTAATTTAATAAAATTATATGAATTATTATTTTGTTATCTGCAACTTAAATACAGCACTACGCGTCAGCCTCGTGAGCAGTCGGATTAACAGAGGGTCTTTCTTGTTACAATTTTTTCGCAATAGAGATCTTGTTATAATTTCTGTTTTTTTTAACAGAGGTTTCGTTGGATTTTCATTTTTGCAACAGAGGTCTTGTTGGAATTTTTTCTTGCAATATAGATCTTGCTACAGTTTTTTTTACAACAAAGACCTTGTTGCAAAAACTCGTTGTGACGGACAAGCAACAAGCAGTAATGACTTTGCCCGAAAGAAAGGCCGGTGCTCCCTCGGGACGGCGGAGCGACGATGGACACAACTCCTCGTGGTGGACACGGACACCGGTGCTCCACTGGGGCGACGGATGCAGGTTGGGTTCGGGCACACCGCGACGGCCGACGCTCATGGTAGAGGCGGGAGGCAATGGTGACACTCTTGAGGGGATTGACATCTAGAACCCGCAAACACATGAGTTGTTGTGGTAGGGGAGATTGCAACAGTGAGTTAGTTGCAAAACATAGTCTAGGTGATACGTTGCTCATCTGATCGTTTTCCGTCGGCAGTAGTAGGTCCTGGAAAAGACATACACCTACTACTACTTTCACCGTTCAGCTTTTTTCTTTTTTCTTTTCTTTTGAGATGTTCGCGGTTTTGGTTTTGGCTTGAGCTGATTGCCTGCTAGGAGGGAACAGCGACCGTTCTCCTGAACAGCGGATAATAATAATAATATAATACCACATCGCTAATGGAGAGACTCGTGCACCAGCATATAAACCCAGCGCCCGTGCGTGTCACCGGCCGAGCGTGGCGGCGCGCGCTTGTGTCTCCAGCCTTGCTTGGAGGGCCAAAGAGTTGGTGCGTGGGGTTGGTGGGCTCGAGCCCGTGTCAAATGGCTGCCCTGCAAGAAAGTTTGTGCAGGATGACGAGGCGCCCGGTATATGGCGCTCGGACGGATCGTGGCCGTTGATGGCGATCGCGTTGCTCCCACCATCGGATGAGATCTTGATCTCTTGATGGCTGGCCCAAGTGGTTGGCCCTAGAGGCCATCGGGCGTTGTGGCGTGGGGAAGTCTTCCCTGGCCGTAGCCTAGCCGGTTTCTGATCTTGGGCTTCCACGGGCGGCGGGGCGATCAGTTGTTGGCCCGGCTCGTGGTACACGGGTTCGCTCATCTAAACCCCCGTACCAACTCTTTTTGCTTTTTATATTTTTCCACTACATGTTCTCCATTAAAAAAACTAGTAAGTTTGCACGTACAACGCACGGCTTCACTAATGCTCTTTTCTATGATACATCTATTCCCAATCAAAACACTTTGTCTGTAGTTATAGTTTTTAATGGCGGTTTAAGAAAATAACAACAATGAAAAACAGCCAAGGTAAATTCATATGACATGGTAACATACTTTCCAGCCGAAAGTCAACATGGTTTGGGCCAAATGAAAATGCAAACCTCTTGCAGCAATCTCCGCCGCCCTTTTTTTGCGAGCATAATTGCTGGTCACTTGATTTGCATAGTTTTCTTTGGCATCCAGGATCTAAGAAGAACCCTTCAAGGTTTCCTAGAAGTGTCTCACTGAGAAGAAAAAACAAGAGGTTAAACCTCAGTGCGAACAACGGAAACTACTGGCTTCGAGCTTACCCTGCTAACTTGATGCCTCATGTTCACAGCTGCTTCATGTGTCCTATTTATCCTGTGCACCCTATTTGTGCAAGGTGATTAGAGCTTCTGTAGCATCTTCCTTGATGGTTTCAGCAAGCCAAAGGTTCACTTTCTGAGTGATGAATGTCGTGGTTCTAACTCTGACAGTGATGTAGGGGGTGTGTATGGAGAGGCGAGATCTCAGCTATGGAGAGGTTGTAAACACACCAGGATGTACGAGTTCAGGCCCTTCGCGGAGGAAGTAACAGCCCTACGTCTCGGTGCCCGGAGGCGGTCGATTGGATTATAGACGTGTGAATAACAGGGGTGCGAACCCTTGATACTGAGGAGGGGGGTGGCTTATATAGAGTTCGCCAGCCCTCTCCTGCCCTCAGTAATGCAGGGTTTAAGGTACATTAAGGTTGGGCGTTACTGGTAACGCCCCTAATAAAGTGCTATGATGACCATAAAGACTATTTAATGACCGACCGTTTGCCTGCGGAGCGACTTTAGATCTCCTGGCAGTCGAGTGGTTGGCTTCGTGGTCGAGTGGTAGCTTCCTGGTCGAGTGTCTTGAATCCATCGAGTGGGATACCTCCAAGTCGATTGAAAGGTGACTTCTTCCAGGGATGTCCTTGGGTAGGGCTCTTAGGACAGGTCCATGCCCCTACCCTAGGTACATAGCTTCATCATTAGCCCCCGAATGGATCGAGGTTCGAGTGGGGAAGGAGTTGGGGGTCCTTTCGACTGGTTCTTAGCGTTATACGAATGTCTTGTACTGGATCAATCGTCACGGATGACGTTGTCAACTTCTTTCGGTCACCTTGATCCATTCTTGGTCTCTCGTCGAGTGAATTTCCTTACTTGTGGAATACCGAGTGCCGGCACGAGCGGGCTCTTCAGTTTGATGAGTTGTTCTGCAACCCGCGGATTTCGCGGGATTTGGATTTCGGGAAGCGCGCGGGACGGGAGCGGCCGCAGTAATCGGATGTGATAAGGCGGAAGCTCCTCGATTTCCGTGCCACCTTTTTCGCCACGTACTGCGTGCGCGTCTGCTGCGGGATTTGACGGGATAGCATGGGCTTACCAGTCAGCCACTCGGAAGCGGCCTCTTATAAGCCGCCGGCTCGGGGTTTCCAAACAGTGTGCTCTCTCCTTTCTTTCTCCCTTCGCAAGGTCCTCCGCCACCTCCGCTCTCACCCTAGCGCCGCAGGCCCGTTCGAGATTTGCCGGCGACGATGGTGAAGGACAAGACGTCCGCTCTGGAGCGCGTGAAGAAGGCGGCGGCGCAGGGGAAAGGGAAGAAGTCCGCTCGGGGAGGATCTTGCTCAAGGACTGCTCTGCCCAGAGGCTGGATCCAGGGCGACTGGATGCCGACGGTGATTCGGCAGGAAGATCTTGATGATATGGTTGAGGGAGGAGTCATTCCTCACGAAGCTGCGCGTCTCCCAGGGAGAGAAGTCGAGCCCCAACCTCGTGATGGTGAGTGTGTGCTCCTCGCCACCCATATCGATCGCGGGTTTTCTCTACCTCCTCATCCTTTTTTCCGGAGCTTTCTGAACTTCTTCGGAGCGCAGCTCCACCACTTCACTCCCAATTCTATCGTGTATCTCGCTGCTTTCATTTCCTTGTGTGAGGGTTTCTTGGGTTGCCGCCCCCATTGGGGACTCTTCAAGCACATCTTCACTTGCCGTTCCCAATCGGTCAAGAAGGCCAAGTCGAGTGACGAAAGGACGCAGGTGATCCAGCTGTGCGGGGGCTTGGCGATCCAGACGAGGGGAAAAAGTTGTTTTCCATCTATCACTTTCCCAGAGTCGGTCCGTGGTTGGCAGGCGACCTGGTTTTACTGTAAAGACCAGGCGACCCCAGGACAGTCTACTGGGCTTCCCCCTTTCTCTCTTGACCGAGCTCAAAAACCTGCTTCTCTGAAAGTGACGCCGGAAGAAAAGGCCCAAGTCAAAGTGCTGGTTGGTCGAGTGCTTCAGCTTGTCCGCGAGGGCGTGACCGGCATGGACTTGCTGGAGGTCTTCCTTCGGAGGCGCATCCAACCGCTCCAGGCTCGTGACCACCCGATGTGGCTGTACTCGGGTCTCGACGACACCACTCGGATCCACCCGGAGGAGGTCACTGATGAGATGTTGGAGGGGTGGCTGTCGAGCATCACAGGAAACAAAGACAACCCCCGAGGAGCCAGGAGGGTTCCTCCACTCGACAATACATACGAAGTGGACCAGGTCTGACTTTATGCTCCTGACCGAGATCTTGTTTTCTTCATTAGTCTTCTTTGAATTGGTCGATTGACTTTTGTCTTGTCTGTTGTTTTCCAGGCAACTACTGAGATGTACTCGAAGCCCAATGGGGCACAGGAGCCAACTGAGGAAGGGGAGGCGAGCGGAGGTGAGAGTGGAGACGAACAAGGCGAGTGGGAATCCGATGGCGAAGGAGAGGGAGACGACGACGTCGACTCCAGCGAAGAGGAGGAGGAGGAGGTTGAACCCCCCCGCTCGGAGAGGCGATCCAAGCTTACACACGATCCAGCGCGGGAACGTGGTAAGGCGACTGCTCCTGTTGGGCAGTTGTCGAAACGCCCTCGGACCTCTTCTCCTACGCCGACCGAAAAGGCTCCCAAGCACCCACGCGCGACGCCGTCCAAGCCGCCCAAGGCTCTGCCCAAGATGAAGATGACTGTCCCCACCATTTCTGGGTAATAATAAAACTTGTTTTCCTTTGTCGACCGTGGACAGATCCTTGGTCGATTCATTGAGCCAACTGACTGACTTTCGAGATTTGCAGTGCTGCTACTTCTGAGCTCTCCGCCAAGGACGACGATCAAGAGATGGAGGATGCTGTTACCTCCAACCCTGGTACGATTACTGATGTTCTGCCTTGAGTCGACTGGACATTTATTGCCACTCTAGTTGATTGAATTTTTTCTTGTAGCTCCTCCTCATGTTATCAACCTCCTGGATGACGACGACGGCGTGCCGCTGAGAGTGAGAAGGAACAGGAGGGCGTTGGCTGGCAAGACCCCCCAATCTGCTCCGACGTCTGAGGCCGTAGCTCGGGATGGTGGTGACACCACTCGGGCTTCTGTGACTTTCGCTATTCCTCTGACGAGCGTGCGGCCCTCGACGTCGACTGCGGATCCGCCTTCGCTCTTCACCACACACCACGCCCCTGCCAAGTGGATGCAGCTAAGGAAGCTGTACGCCAGGTAGGGATCATGATGGAGCAGGTCAAGGTGGTTCGAGAAGCCAGCCAAGCAGCTTATGATGCGAGTTCAGCTCTTCAGAGTAACGCCCAGGTCAGTCGATTCACTGCTTGTTCTGTTAGGGTATGCTGTCTGAAGAATCTCTTTTCTGAAGATCTTTAAATCTGTACACCCACTGGGTGTGTCTGTTAAGTCTTGGACGAGTGGGGGCACGCTTAGTGCACCCACTAGGTGTAGTCCCCGAGACTACGGTGGACTGCTGGTAGTCGACTGTAGTCTTTATATTATGTTGCAGTAGTTGTACCTCTTTACTCGGTCTGGTCAGGCCATGTCGAGTGAAACTGTATCCGGTCGACTGCGGGCAGTCGATTTTTTTTTGCAAAACCAGTGGGGGCACGCTGAGTGCACCCACTGGGTGTAGTCCCCGAGACTACTGTTGAATGTTTTTGATTCAGCTGTAGTCTTAGAAGCGCCATCATTGTCTCTTGGTTACTCGGAAGCAACTTATCTTGGACCTCTGTCGACTGATTTTTGCAGAAATCCTGTGAACTTGTGGCTCTTTATACTGAGTTGGAGAACAAACAGATCCAACTCAACCTTGACTTGGAGCTTGCTCAACAGAACCTGCAGAAGGCGCAAGAAGAAGCAAAAGGTATGGCTGGTGAAGTTTCTCATTCTTGACAAGTGACTTTTCTTTCTTGCCCATTCTTGGTGTTGAGCTCACTCGACGTTCTGTAGATAAACTGGAGGAAGCTCTGAAGAAGAAGGATCGAGATCTTGCCGAAGCGCAGAAGGAGGCCTCGAGCAAAACGAAGCTTGCAGAAGAGAAACTGGCTTCGGTCGGAACTCTTGAGCAGGAGAACTCCAGACTGAAAGCTGCTCTCGAGATAGCTAATCAAGAGGTCAGCCGACTGAAGAACGACAAGATGGTTCTGCACGACAAGGCGGGTGAGCTGGCGGGGAAGGTGAACGATCTGGAGGTTTATCTTGGTGGACTCGCCAAGAAGCTGTTCGTCATGCTCGAAGGAAGTTACTCCGACCCGACTGTCTTCCGGTTACCAAGCCCGTGTAGGGTCACTGTCTTATTCTTGAATCGTGTTCGCAGAATTCTGCCAGGGCTTCGAAGAGGAAACCAGTCGAGTGGAGCCAGGCTTGGATCCCGCCAATTCTCTCGTGAAGGACGAGGCTGCTATGAACGTGCTCCGACTGGAGTCCCGTGTTACCAGCGTTGTTGACTATCTTGCCCTGCTGAAGGTTGCGATGTCGCGGATCGACACGTCACTCTGGCCTAGGACGACGCTTCAGAACGACCTCGAGTCCCTGATGGCTCGACTTAATGAAGTCCCAGGTCGAGTGGCGGAATGGAAGAAATCTTCTGCTAGATGTGGTGCTGATGTCGCTCTGTCTCTGGTCCGCGTCCATTGCAAGGAGGCGCGAGAAGAAAAGCTGGCCGCCATTCAAGTTGCCAATACCAGGAAGCACAGCTTTCAAGACTTCATGGAGACTTTCATCGCCGCTGCTACTCGTATTGTAGACGGGATCGACTTGAACGAGTTCGTCGCCCCTTCCAGCCCTCCGCTTGAGGAATGAAAAACTTTTATGCTTCACTTTAAATTTGCCTCGGAATGCCGAGTGGATTTGTAACCGTTAAACTCTGCCGAGCCAAGGGCTCGAGTACTTTGATCTGAGGTCTGGGACCTTTAGGCCTTATCTGAACTTGATTTCTCGTTGAATATCTTCATGATTTGATCCGTCGAGTGGGGCTTGATCTTCACTCGGAATAACCTTGTATTCGTGGCGTAACTTCGAAGGAGAAGGTAGCAGTCGACTTGCGCCTCGTCGTCCTTGCAGATTGGGTTGTGTCCTGTACTTAGGCGAGCACTGGGCTGCAGCTAAGCCCCCGAGTGGGAGGTTTGCTCTCACTCGGCGGGATTTTTAAACACTTAGGCGAGCGCTGGGCTGCAGCTAAGCCCCCGAGTGGGAGTTTGGCTCGCCACTCGGTAGGATTTTTAAACACTTAGGCGAGCACTGGGCTGCAGCTAAGCCCCCGAGTGGGAGGTTTGCTCTCACTCGGTAGGATTTTTAAACACTTAGGCGAGCACTGGGCTGCAGCTAAGCCCCCGAGTGGGAGGTTTGCTCTCCACTCGGTAGGATTTTTGAACACTTAGGCAAGCACTGGGCTGCAGCTAAGCCCCCGAGTGGGAGGTTTGCTCTCACTCGGTAGGATTTTTAAACACTTAGGCGAGCACTGGGCTGCAGCTAAGCCCCCGAGTGGGAGGTTTGCTCTCCACTCGGTAGGATTTTTAAACACTTAGGCGAGCACTGGGCCGCAGCTAAGCCCCCGAGTGGGAGGTTTGCTCTCCACTCGGTAGGATTTTTGAACACTTAGGCGAGCACTAGGCTGCAGCTAAGCCCCCGAGTGGGAGGTTTGCTCTCCACTCGGTAGGATTTTTAAACACTTAGGCGAGCACTGGGCCGCAGCTAAGCCCCCGAGTGGGAGGTTTGCTCTCCACTCGGTAGGATTTTTGAACACTTAGGCGAGCACTAGGCTGCAGCTAAGCCCCCGAGTGGGAGGTTTGCTCTCCACTCGGTAGGATTTTTAAACACTTAGGCGAGCACTGGGCCGCAGCTAAGCCCCCGAGTGGGAGGTTTGCTCTCCACTCGGTAGGATTTTTGAACACTTAGGCGAGCACTGGGATGCAGCTAAGCCCCCGAGTGGGAGGTTTGCTCTCACTCGGTAGGATTTTTAAACACTTAGGCGAGCACTGGGCCGCAGCTAAGCCTCCGAGTGGGAGGTTTGCTCTCCACTCGGTAGGATTTTTCAGACTTAGGCGAAACGGATTCGCAGCTAAGTCACCCACTGGGGGATTTTGTATGCAAACAAAAGTGACAGCAATTATTGGAACACTCTTGTCTTTGATAAAAATGAACCGCAGAAGTTTTTCTTATTACATCTCGTCCAAGGGAGAACTCAAGTGTAAAAGGGGCGGAGCAGTTCCACATTCCAAGCTCGCGGCTCGTCGATCTGGCGATCAACATTGTAGAGGTGATACGCTCCATTGTGGAGGACTCTGGTGACGATGAAGGGGCCTTCCCAAGTAGGAGCAAGCTTGTGTGGTTTCTGTTGATCCACTCGGAGAACCAAATCTCCTTCTTGGAAGGCTCGACCCTTCACATTTTTGGCGTGGAATCGACGCAAGTCTTGCTGATAAATGGTCGATCTGATCATGGCCATTTCCCTCTCTTCTTCTAGGAGGTCGACTGCGTCTTGCCGGGCTTGTTCTGCTTCATCTTCGGTATAAAGTTCGACTCGGGGCGCGTTGTGAAGAAGATCACTCGGCAGAACTGCTTCGGCTCCATAAACCAGAAAGAACGGAGTTCTTCCAGTCGACCGATTTGGGGTGGTCCTCAATCCCCACAGAACTGACGGAAGCTCGTCGACCCATGCGCTTGCTGCGTGCTTGAGATCACGCATCAGCCGAGGCTTTAGTCCTTTGAGAATCAGACCATTTGCCCTTTCAGCTTGTCTGTTCGACTAGGGATGGGCGACCGATGCGTAGTCGACTCGTGTGCCTTGAGAGGCGCAAAAAGCTCTGAACTTGTCCGAATCAAAGTTTGACCCATTGTCAGTGATGATGCTATGCGGGACTCCATATCTGAATGTTAACCCCCTGACGAAACTGATAGCAGTGCAAGCATCAAGATTCTTGATAGGCTTAGCTTCAATCCATTTGGTAAACTTGTCGACTGCCACAAGCACATGTGTGAAACCGCTCCTGCCTGTTCTCAGTGGACCAACCATGTCCAGTCCCCAAACAGCAAAGGGCCAGACGAGTGGAATGGTCTTCAGGGCTGACGCAGACTTGTGTGACATGTTGGAGTAGAACTGGCACCCTCCACACTTGTCGACTATCTCATTTGCCATTTCATTTGCTCTTGGCCAGTAAAATCCCGCTCGGTATGCTTTAGCCACAATGGTCCGAGAAGACGCATGGTGACGACAGGTTCCCGAGTGGATATCATCAAGGATTATCTGACCTTCTTCTGGTGTTATGCACTTCTGACCGATTCCAGTCGCGCTTTCTCTATACAACTGTCCCTTTATGACTGTGAAGGCCTTGGATCGACGGACAATCTGTCGAGCCTATTCCTCGTCCTCTGGGAGTTCTTTCCTTAGGATATACGCGATGTACAGTATCGTCCAGTCGGGAGTGATTGCCAAGACTTCCATGATTAGGTCGACCACAGCAGGGACTTCGACTTCAGTCGGATCTGTGGCACTTTTCGGCTGCGGGGCTTCTTCTGTAAAATGATCTTCTTGGACTGACGGCGAGTGGATGTGCTCCAGGGACACGTTGCTGGGAATGGCTTCTCTCTTGGAGCCTATCTTTGCCAAATCGTCAGCCGCCTGATTTTTCAGTCGGGGGATGTGATGAAGCTCTAACCCCTCGAATTTCTTTTCTAACTTTCTCACTGCATTGCAATAACCAGTCATTGCCGGACTTCTGACGTCCCACTCCTTCATCACTTGATTAACCACCAAATCTGAGTCGCCATAGACCATGAGGCGACGGACGTCGAGTGAAATGGCCATGCGCAACCCGTACAACAGTGCTTCATATTCTGCTTCATTATTGGAGGAATCGAAGTGAATCTGGAGAACGTATCTGAGCTTATCTCCTCGGGGGGAGACTAATACTACCCCAGCACCGGAACCATTCAGCATCTTAGATCCATCGAAGAACATGGTCCAGTGCTCCGAGTGAACTTGAGTCGGAAGCTGCTGTTCAATCCACTCGGCGACGAAATCTGCGATTGCTTGGGACTTGATAGCCTTCTTTGCTTCAAACTTGATATCTAAGGGAAGGAGTTCAATCGCCCACTTAGCCACTCGACCAGTTGCATCTCTGTTGTGCAGAATCTCTGACAGTGGGGCGTCGCTGACGACTGTAATGGAGTGGTCAGAGAAGTAATGTGCAACCTTCTTCGTGGTCATATAAATCCCATATACAAGCTTCTGGTAATGAGGATATCTTTGTTTTGAAGGGGTCAAAACTTCAGACACATAATAAACTGGGCGCTGAACTCTGAAGGCCTTTCCTTCTTCTTCCCGCTCGACCGTAAGTACTGTACTGACAACTTGTCCTGTGGCTGCAATGTAAAGCAGCAGAGGCTCTTTGCTGATTGGGGCAGCAAGCACCGGCTGGGTGGAGAGTAGAGCTTTGAGCTCTGCAAATGCTGCATCAGCTTCTGGAGTCCACTCGAACTTGTCGGACTTCTTCATCAGTCGGTAAAGAGGTAACGCCTTTTCACCGAGACGAGAAATGAATCGACTTAGAGCGGCCAAGCAGCCTGTAAGCTTTTGGACATCGTGCACACGCACAGGACGCTTCATCCGGAGTATGGTACTAACTTTTTCAGGGTTGGCATCGATCCCCCGTTCGGAAACGAGAAAACCGAGTAACTTTCCACCTGGAACTCCGAATGTGCACTTTGATGGATTGAGTTTGATATCATACCTCCTGAGGTTGGCAAAGGTTTTAGCAAGGTCAGTCCGCAGGTCGGAACCTTTCCGTGACTTGACCACAATATCGTCCATGTATGCCTCCACATTCCGACTGATTTGAGTGAGTAAGCACTTCTGAATCATCCTCATGAACGTGGCTCCGGCATTCTTGAGGCCGAACGGCATGGTGACGTAACAGAAGCATCCGAATGGAGTGATGAAAGCCGTTTTGATCTCATCGGGTCCATACAGACGGATCTGATGGTACCCGGAATAGGCGTCTAGAAAAGACAATCTCTCGCACCCCGCGGTCGAGTTGACTATTTGGTCGATGCGAGGGAGAGGAAAATGATCTTTCGGGCAGGCCCGATTGATATGTTTAAAATCAATGCACATGCGAAGTGACTTGTCCTTCTTGGGGACCATGACGATATTGGCGAGCCACTCGGAGTGGTAAATCTCTCAGATGAACTCCGCTGCTAAGAGCCAAGCCACCTCCTCGCCAATAGCTTTGTTCTTCTCACGGCGGACCGTCGAAGATGTTCTTTCACAGGCTTGAATTTTGGGTCGACTCGTAGACGGTGCTCAGCCAGCTCTCTGGGAATTCCAGGCATGTTAGAGGGTTTTCATGCGAAGATGTCCCAGTTCTCACGGAGGAGCTGGACGAGCGCTTCTTCTTATTTGGAGTCGAGCGTCGTTGAGACGTCAGTCGGGGCAGCATTGGGGTCGGTCGGGTGAATGTGCGCTGGCTTTGTTTCACCGGACGACTGAAAAGCTGATTCTGAAGCAGGCTTCTTGGCTCGCAACAATTCACTCGGATCGGCGGTCTTCTGGTACTCTTGCAGCTCGACCACTGCCATCTGAGCATCAGCGATCTTTGAGCCTTTCTGAAAACACTCTTCTGCTTTCTTTCGATTGCCTGTAACAGTGATCACACCTCTGGGGCCAGGCATCTTCAGTTTGAGGTACACGTAACACGGTCGAGCCATGAAGCGTGCATAAGCTGGCCTGCCCAAAATGGCATGATAAGCGCTTTGGAAGTCCACGACCTCGAATGTCAAATTTTCCTTGCGGTAATTCTTCGAATCACCGAAAACCACATCAAGAGCAATCTGGCCGAGTGATTCGGCTTTCTTCCCGGGAATGACTCCGTGGAAGCTCATGTTACTGGTACTGAGCCTGGACATCGGAATGCCCATCCCTTTCAATGTTTCTGCGTATAGTATGTTCAGGCCACTGCCACCATCCATCAGGACTTTGGTCAGTCGAGTGCCTTCGACAACTGGGTCGACCACCAAAGCTTGCCTCCCAGGGGTGGCAATGTGCGTAGGGTGATCAGACTGGTCGAATGTGATGGCAGTCTGAGACCACTTCAGATAACTGGGTGTTGCCGGAGCAACCATATTCACCTCACGGTTAATGACTTTCAGTCGACTTTTGCTTTCGACATCAGCAAAAATCATTAGGGTAGAATTGACTTGGGGGTATCCATCATCACTATCTTCCTTGTCCTCAACTCTGTCCGACTCTTTTTCCTTATCTTTGGACTGCTTGCCCTGAAATTGCTGGATCAGGAGCCGGCACTGTCGATTGGTATGCTTTGGGTAAATAAGATTACCCTCTTCATCTTTCTTGGTGTGGATGTGACATGGCAGATCCAAAACATCATTTCCATATTGATCCTTGACTTTCTTGGGCTTCCAGGGCCCCTTGGGTTTTCCCTTGAATTTTCCCTGGGTTACGGCCAGGGCCTCCCCAGGGGCGGCTGGCTCGGCCTTCCGCTTCTGTTTCCGACTAGAGTTTCCTCCGGTTTCTTGGGCGACTGCCTTGTGCTTGCCACTCCGGAGTCGATCTTCGTCTTCACCATTAGCGTATTTGGTGGCAATCTCCATCATCCGATTCAGAGACATCTCTCCAGTTCGACCGAACTTCAGATTCAATTCCCTATACTTAACGCCTTCTTTAAAGGCACAAACTGCTTGATGATCTGGTACATTCTCAACTGTGTGATGCAATGTGATCCACCTCTGGATGTAATCCCTCAGAGTTTCATTCGGTTTCTGCACGCAAGACCGCAATTCTGTAAGGCCCGCAGGTCGCTTGCATGTTCCCTCAAAGGTTGTGACGAACACTCGGGAGAGGTCCTCCCAAGTGTAGATGCTGCTGGGTGCCAACTGATTTAGCCACGCTCTGCCTGAGCCCTCTAACATGAGAGGCAAATGCTTCATAGACACCTCAGCATTGCCACCGCCAATCTGTACAGCCACTCTGTAATCTTCAAGCCAAGTGTCAGGTTTAGACTCACCGGTGAACTTGTTGACTCCCGTCGCCAACCTGAAGTTGGGAGGAATCACTGCGGCTCTGATGGCTCGACTGAAACACTCTGGCCCCGAAGCATGTACTCTGCTGCTGGCAGGCGCATCTCTGTCGTGGCCTTCTCGATGAGCTCTGTTTCTGTCAACCAAACCTTGAACGAGGATGGATCTCGCATCAAAGCCTGGGTCCCTGGGGTCGACTGGAATCCTCCGCCCAACACTATGAGGGCGTCTGTCATCTCGCTGTCGAGGCGCATACGACCCACTCCTCGGAGGAGGGGTTGGCACTCGACGTCGATCATCATGATCGAATCGGTGATCATATTGCTCATTTCTTCTGTACTGATCGTGTCAGTCTCCATGTCCCTCACGCCTCGGGGGCGATCTCCGGCTGTGAGCTGACTGGACTGTATCCGTTGCAACGGATCGACTGTGGATCCTATTCCGTGACTGAGAAACAGCGGAATTCTGGTTTCCCGCCGCCCGGAGCAACGCTCTGATTTGCAACAAGTCCCTGCCAGCCTCTGACTGGGAGGGCTGAATCGATTCTGCTATACGGGCCGCGGCGGCCAAATTCTGAACTGGGGTTCGATATACCTGTGTTGGCGGGAAGAGCTGACGTCGACTGGACTCGAGAGCTCGCTGACGCGCTTGCTCGTCGAGTATTCGCTGGAGATTCTCCAGTCGAGTGCGCTCGGCCAAGTTAGCCAAGCACGCGTCCTCCAGGGCCCGGGCCTCGGGGGTTTCTCCGACGATAGGAGTGTGGAGTGCGTCCATGTTCCGGTGGCGAAGTTCCTCTCGCTGCAATGTCGTGAGAGGTTCGGGGAGATACTCATCGTGGGGATGCGACGGGTCGCCCCCACCCGCGCCTCCATCAGCGCGAGGGAAACCGGGAGGACTGTGTGTTCCATCGACCGCCAGAACCTCAGCCGCTGGGTCGCTGCTGTCGCACTCGGATGCGGTCTCCGTGGAGCCAGTCGACAGGTCGAACAGGCCGTAGAGGGATTCGTCGGGCTCGATTGCCGCGACTTGTGGGGCGGCCGACTGGCGAGCCACGGCATGCCTCACCCACCTCTGAAGTCTCGACCGACCGGAGCGCTTGTGCTGGTGGGAGACAGGGTGGGGAGACGACACGGGGGCCGACCGATACTGGGTCGACGGCTGCCGCAGGAGGACGCCGCGAACGCATGCGCGGAAGTGCGTCGCACCGCGGACGGGGAGCGCGTCGATGTCGAGTGGAGCCTCCTGAAGCCAAGCGGAGTCGTCGGCGATGAATGTGAGCGCGCCGAGACGGATCTCGCGGCCCTCCACCAAAACTCCGCACGAAACCATGATCAAAGGGATCGGAAAAATCGCAACTTCTCCAACTAGGCGCTAAGATTCCGGCCCCACGGTGGGCACCAACTGTCGTGGTTCTAACTCTGACAGTGATGTAGGGGGGTGTGTATGGAGAGGCGAGATCTCAGCTATGGAGAGGTTGTAAACACACCAGGATGTACGAGTTCAGGCCCTTCGCGGAGGAAGTAACAGCCCTACGTCTCGGTGCCCGGAGGCGGTCGATTGGATAATAGGCGTGTGAATAACAGGGGTGCGAACCCTTGATACTGAGGAGGGGGGTGGCTTATATAGAGTTTACCAGCCCTCTCCTGCCCTCAGTAATGCAGGGTTTAAGGTACATTAAGGTTGGGCGTTACTGGTAACGCCCCTAATAAAGTGCTATGATGACCATAAAGACTATTTAATGACCGACCGTTTGCCTGCGGAGCGACTTTAGATCTCCTGGCAGTCGAGTGGTTGGCTTCGTGGTCGAGTGGTAGCTTCCTGGTCGAGTGTCTTGAATCCGTCGAGTGGGATACCTCCAAGTCGATTGAAAGGTGACTTCTTCCAGGGATATCCTTGGGTAGGGCTCTTAGGACAGGTCCATGCCCCTACCCTAGGTACATAGCTTCATCAATGAACTCCACATGTATTCATAATTAATTGGAGCAGTAGAAAACTGAAAACCTGGAACTATGAAATATCAGTGGATGAAATTTATGGAACCACAAAAATGCAGGAAATTTAAATATACCTATATATTCCGATTTTTAGGACATTCAAAAGAGTGATTTTAATATGAGAAAAAAATATTGGATGTCGGTCAATGTGCTACATATCCGAATGGTTTTTTAATCAAACTTAATTACATATATGGCACACGAAATGATAAACGCCTGGCGGTAACAGTCAAAACTCATTACCCTGTTCTAATAAAAAAATAACACTTCACAAGAACAACTTAGCTAGATGCATAGTTATTTTTTCGAGATAGTTAGATCATTTCATTGTTTAAAGGACATGTATGTTTGTTCCCTGACTGCTTACCTCCAAAATATATAACATTCATGAATATTAAGCACTTGAATATGAGCTTTGATAAGTCAAGCACATGTACACCAATGAAGAATTATGTTTTTTATTGTCTTATAAACGATAAATGTGTTGCACAGTTGGAATGGAGACATGCAGCTTCATCCCCATAAAGGTTAGAAGCTTCACTGCAGAAGTCATTATGCCGCAAACATTCAGAACAAATCAGTATAAGGACATGCATAAGCAAATTAATGAAAAATGACATATTAGGATTGCACCAATTTGTCTTGCTCAGATGGCTTACCAGCGAAACCTCTGTCATTGATTATTTTATATTGCAACATCACAGCTGACTTCATGCAGCTCTTCAGGTCATCTTTTTTTTCTAATCTGAAACATGAACACATGGGTGATTAAAAACATTACTTTACATTCAATATGCGCATGATCCTAAATACAAGATTTTCTGATTGTAACCTGAAGGTGTCCAAGCGCATTTGTTATTTGTAATCCTGAAATTTGAATCAATTGGTTTATTGCCATTGATAACCTGCACATTCTCTTGTTAAGTTGGTAATCACTAATGCTGACTTAAAACAGAACATATATGAACTTCTAAGCAATCACATCCTAACCTCCTTGTTTTGAGCTTGCCAATCCTGATTAGTGACATTCCCAAGCCCTTCATTTAGCAGAAGACTTACTTATTACCTTTCTTCTTATGTCGTCTAAATGTTGGACTTCAGTGGCTAGTAAATTATCCAGAACACCGCTAGTCAGTGGTCTTACTCCTACGCTAGTAAAAAATCAGCCCATACTTAGTTGAGACTTCATGATAGAAGTAAGAAGGTATACATTCTATGGAGATTACAAAGCCATTTCCTAAATGCTGGAATCAGTTACAGCTCAGCAGAGACACTGGAGAAAGACAAAGGTGAAGGGGAGGATGCAGGTTGCAGTTGGTTCGGAGGACTCACAGGCGGCGATGGAGAGGTTCGACCAGCAGAGCACCAATAAGCCGAGGCTGGTTGCTGAGTCGCTCCTCCATGCCCTAGCGAAGGAAGAGATCGTCGCGCATCAATCGGCTGGAGAAGGGGCGCAACGGTGGCGAAGGGCAGTTCGCAGAGGGAGATCTTCGTCAAGATACGTAAGCGTGCTCCATTGCCCCATCTGGCGGCTGCTGCTCAGGGAGGAGGATGACCGCGCGTTCCGCCTGGTCGGCAGTGTGCTCGGCCCCGGCGCGACCGCGTCCGTGGTGTGCATCAGGGCAGAGGCATCGCCGAACCAAAGTGAGACATGCTGGTAAGCAGTATGACTTATATCGCCCATAACTCACTTGTGTTCTACTCGTACATATTACATCAACGCATAAAACCTAGGCTCGGATGCCACTGTTGGGGAACGTAGTAATTTCAAAATTTCCTACGCACACGCAAGATCATGGTGATGCATAGCAACGAGAGGGGAGAGTGTTTTCTACGTACCCTTGTAGACCGGAAGCGGAAGCGTTATGACAACGCGGTTGATGTAGTCGTACGTCTTCACGGCCCGACCGATCAAGCACCGAAACTACAACATCTCCAAGTTCTAGCACACGTTCAGCTCGATGACGATCCCCGGACTCCGATCCAGCAAAGTGTCGGGGAAGAGTTCCGTCAGCACGACGGCATGGTGACGATCTTGATGTTCTACTATCGCAGGGCTTCGCCTAAGCACCGCTACAATATTATCGAGGAGTATGGTGGAGGGGGGCACCGCACACGGCTAAGAAAACGATCACGAGGATCAACTTGTGTGTCTATGGGGTGCCCCCTGCCCCCGTATATAAAGGAATGGAGGAGGGGAGGGCCGGCCCTCTCTATGGCGCGCCCTAGGGGAGTCCTACTCCCACCGGGAGTAGGATTCCCCCTTTCCTAGTCCAACAAGGAGTCCTTCCATGTAGTAGGAGTAGGAGACAAGGAAGGGGAAGAGGGAAGAGAAGGAAGGAGGGGGCGCAGCCCCTCCCCCTAGTCGAATTCGGACTAGGCCTTGGGGGGGCGCGCGGCCTGCCTCTCCCTCTCCCCTAAAACCCAATAAGGCCCATATACTTCTTCTCCCGTATTCCCGTAACTTTCCGGTACTCCGAAAAATACCCGAACCACTCGGAACCTTTCCGATGTCCGAATATAGTCGTCCAATATATCGATCTTTACGTCTCGACCATTTCGAGACTCCTCGTCATGTCCCCGATCTCATCCGGGACTCCGAACTCCTTCGATACATCAAAACTCATAAACTCATAATATAACTGTCATCGAAACCTTAAGCGTGCGGACCCTACGGGTTCAAGAACAATGTAGACATGACCGAGACACGTCTCCGGTCAATAACCAATAGCAGAACCTGGATGCTCATATTGGCTCCTACATATTCTATGAAGATCTTTATCGGTCAGACCGCATAACAACATACGTTGTTCCCTTTGTCATTGGTATGTTACTTGCCTGAGATTCGATCGTCGGTATCTCAATACCTAGTTCAATCTCGTTACCGGCAAGTCTCTTTACTCGTTCCGTAACACATCATCTCGCAACTAAATCATTAGTTGCAATGCTTGCAAGGCTTATGTGATGTGCATTACCGAGAGGGCCCAGAGATACCTCTCCAACAATCGGAGTGACAAATCATAATCTCGAAATACGCCAACCCAACATGTACCTTTGGAGACACCTATAGAGCTCCTTTATAATCACCCAGTTACGTTGTGACGTTTGGTAGCACACAAAGTGTTCCTCCGGTAAACGGGAGTTGCATAATCTCATAGTCATAGGAACATGTATAAGTCATGAAGAAAGCAATAGCAACATACTAAACGATCGAGTGCTAAGCTAACGGAATGGGTCAAGTCAATCACATCATTCTCCTAATGATGTGATCCCGTTAATCAAATAACAACTCTTTGTCTATGGTTAGGAAACATAACCATCTTTGATTAACGAGCTAGTCAAGTAGAGGCATACTAGTGACACTCTGTTTGTCTATGTATTCACACATGTATTATGTTTCCGGTTAATACAATTCTAGCATGAAAAATAAACATTTATCATGAAATAAGGAAATAAATAATAACTTTATTATTGCCTCTAGGGCATATTTCCTTCAGCCCGGCGACGTCACACACAGTCAAGGAGCTCACGTCCCGCGACGGCTCCATGCCGAAGAGCTCGAACATCTCCGGGTGCTCCACTCGGTACGGTACTGCACCGTCTCCTGGAGCTCCCGCTTGACATCCTCCAGGCCGCCCACGACACCTTGGGGACCTCCACCAGACCCGTCTCCCGCAGCGCCGACGGCTTGGTCACCTCCTTGGCGTGCACCAGGTCGTCCATGATCACGGACATGGAGTTGAGCACCTCCACGTCGATGGTGTCCGCCTCGAGGTCGATCACGTCCATCTTCTGGTGGATGCACTGGAAGGCCGCCTCGGAGCAGAGCACGGCGAGGTCGGCACCGATGAAGCAGTGCGTGTCCTTGCTGATGCGCTCCAGGTCGACGTCGTCCGAGAGGGGCATGTCCTTGGAGTGGATGCGGCCGACCTCGTCGGGCACGCCGATATCGATCTCCTTGTCGAAGCGGCTGAAGCGCCGGAGCGCGAGGTCGAGGCTGTTGGGGCGGTTGGTGGCGCCGATGACCATGACCTGCGCGCGCGGGCGGAGGGCGTCCATGAGCATGAGCAGCTGGGACACGACGCGGCGCTCCATCTCGTCGTGCGTCTTCTCGCGGCTGGGCGCGATGGCGTCGATCTCGTCCATGAAGATCATGGACGGTGCCCGGGCCTCGGCCTGGGCGAACACCTTGCGCAGGTTGTCCTCGCTCTGGCCGGCCATCATGGACATGATCTCTGGCCCGTTGACGACGACGAAGTTGGCGCCCGACTCGGCCGCGATGGCGCGCGCGAGCAGCGTCTTGCCGGTGCCGGGCGGGCCGTAGAGCAGGATCCCCTTGGGTGGCTTCACGCCCAGCGTCTTGAACAGCTTGGGGTGGCGCAGCGGCAACTCGACCAGCTCCCGGATCTGCGCGAGCTGCTTGCGGACGCCGCCAATGTCGTCGTAGCCCGGGCCGTCGAGCCTCTCCTCGTCCTCCCGCTTGACCGGGTTGGCGTCGTTGCAAAAGACCTGCATGCCCGCTGCCACGATGACGCACTCGTCAGGGTCCGTGTCGACGACCTTGATCTTCACGGCGTGCATGTGGCCGTGCACCACGAAGCGGTCGCCCTTGCGCACCGGCCGGCGTGCGCCCATGAAGTAGCACGCCCAAAACAAATCAATCAACAGCTCAAGAAGACGCAAGAACAGATCAAGAAGACGCAAGAACAGACCAAGAATCAATCAACAGCTCAAGAATCGACTGACGACGGTTACTTACGCTTGACGTAGGCGTCGAACAGGTTGCCGTTGATGCCGTCGACGGAGTCCTCGAAGGGGGAGATGGCGACGCGGACGGTGTCCTCAACACTGATCCTTGGAGTGGACGTGGCGGCCCGGCCGGCGTGTGGGCGCTGGACGGCGCGATGGTCCGGGCAGCGCGAGTGCGGACGGCGCGGCGGCGCATGGCGCGTGGACGGAGCGGCTGTCCAGCGGCGCTTGTGGACAGGCACAGGTGGAGGTTGTCCGGCGGCGGTCGAGGCGGGGCTGGCGCGGAGGTTGTAGGGAAGAGGTGGGGCGAGGTGTGGGGCGGTGGCCAAACTGCCCCGACGGCGTGGTAGCGAGAGGGCAGCGATGTGTTCGGGACGATGTTAATCCAATGGCATGGTGGGTAAATAATTAAGGCAATGGTATGGTAGGTAATTAAAGCATAAAACGCGTTTAGTATGCTGGAGTGATGTAGACCATCAGATTGCAGGTTTCGATGGATAGAATGATCTGGTTCTCCGCCCTTTCGTGCTTTTATAGGAGTAGTAGAAAAAACAGTAGATAAAATCTCTTTCTTTTTTTCTCCTAAATCACCAACTCTTTTGCATTTATATTTTTTTCTACTTCACGTATGTTCTCCATTAAAAGAATCTCTTTATTTTTTTTCTGCTCCTAAATCTGTATACGTTCGGAGATAAATTACATTTATAAATTCACTGTGCCCATATACCACTTTCCTTACTGTGTGATCAAATAAAAACACTTTACTTTATCAGCATGACAAAACTTTATTTTCGAGGTGTTATAGACATGATGAGAACAATTGTACTTTTCTTAGGGTCTCGGTCATTATGATGAAGAAGGAGAAATGTGCTGATTTCTTGTTTCTGTGCATCTTTTTTTTTTTGGCATAGTGTGCATCTTGTTATAAAGATACATAATTACATATGACTTTCATCAAAATAAAGACTGCCACGTCAAGTAAAGTTGCTCGATGCTGAATTTCAAAGGTGCTCATCGACTTATTCTCCCCATTTACAACTTAGACCATTTCGTTGTTTGTAATGTATTAGGAGAAACCACTGAGTTTAAGTAAATTACTGGAGAACCCAATTGCCCAACATAAAAAAATTTATCGACACCAAGTGCCTGTCTCACGCCGCCTCCTCCTCCTCCAAAAAGCTGGGTTCCCGCCTCTCGCCGGCGCCACCGCGGGTTCGCCTCATTTCTGGTGGCCCTATGACCATGGGTGCGTCATGGATCTTGGCAAGGGCTGACGAAAGGGCTTCGATTTTAGTCATTCTTTTTCGTTTTGATAGGGTTTGTGTCCTGCTTAGGAAGGCAAGACGACGGCGGCTCCCTGAAGATGGAATAAAGGTCTCCCCGCCTAGCCCCCATTTCGGCGATGTGTCTAGCATCGTTGATCGGCATGTGGAGGTGTGTCTCCGGCGGATCTATCTTTAGTGGATTTGCTCGGATCTCGCCATTGTTCGTCTACGTTCACGTGTCTTTGGGTTGGATCCTTCCGATCTACATTATTCTTCATCAGCGGCAGTTGTTGTTCTGGCACGTTGGTCCTATGGGGTCTTAGCACGATAAATTCTTGATTGTCTACCACAACAAGTTGTGCCCGACTCCAGTGATGGAGGGGAGATGACGACGGCGCGCCTTCGACTCGCTTCAGTGCTTGTAATCATCGCTAGATGGTCTATGAATCTGGATGTAATTTTTTTTCTGGTGTTCGTTGTACTGTTATGAGTGAAGATTAATAGATTGAAAGTTAAAAAAAACATATATCGAGAATTTGAACTCTAGCTGGCATTATCCCATGCATGGGCCTGCTGGTATTCAGGGTGTGGCTGATTTTTGCCTGATTTTGTTCCACTTAAAATCGGACTAGCCCGCAGGCGACTCCTGCATTACCTCGACGACAACGGCGACAACATGTTGTCGCGCAACTCTATGACATCGGCCGATAAGGCAGCATGGTGGTGCAACGCACACCGCAGGGCCGCGTTCGCGATGTCCGATGTAACGCCGGACTGAGTCTTTGACCCCTACCTTGCGTTGGCCTATGTCGAGGACCAGTCCAGGACCACGGCGAAGACGTCCGTGTGGCACCTGAACGTATAATGTTTTTTTTTGCGCGGGCCTGAACGTATAATGTTAATAGCATGGTTAATAGTAGTCCACAATCGGCTATATAAGGTTACTACGTCATTTATAGCCAACCTAGTAGCCAATATGTATAGTAATAAGTTACTAAGTAGTACTACTTCATTAATAGATGGTCCACTTTACACTCTCACATTGTTTCTTGGAGCACGTGCTGCAGCCAGCTGTTAATCTACAGCCCGCTTCCCTTCTCTCCCCTCTTCTCTCACATCCAACTCAGCAAATATATAATATTTTAATCCTTACAGCCTGCTGACTGTACCTTATTATACTTGCTCTAAGGGGTCCAGTTGTAGATTATCCTTGCTTATAGATCCACGCGTTTATTAAATTTTCCACTTAGGCCTCATTCGGTTTGGAGGAAATCAAAACATGGAAATTATGAGTAGTATAGGAATTTGATAGGATAACACTTGCCATCCTAAGGAATTGTCTTGCCTCGTTACTACGCATAAAATGAGCTTTGAGTAGATGTCTAGATTCATGCAAAAACACAGGAAATAAATAGTATTCCTATGAAATTCCCGTACGTGTTTCCTACAAACTAAATGCATCTATTAAAAAAAATTCTATGAAATCCTTGTTCCTATGTTTTTCCTATAAAAATCCTCCAAACCGAATGAGGCCTTAAATCTAGGGATGCAAGTTGTATCGCATCATATGTGCATGTGAGATCTTTTTAGGTACTTTGGAAATTTAAACAAGATCTAACCTTTATAAAAAGTACTCCTTGCCCTCCGCAAAAAAAAAGAGTACTTCTCGCCCTCTATGCTTTTGTAATTGTCGCCCTTTTGGGATAGAAAAGTTGGTATGTGGCAAGAACGATGGAGTAGTAAAGGCATATCCAACGGTGTACCCAAATCGTTTAGACCCCATACAGTTTTCACCATCTAACACCGTGCG
Organism: Triticum urartu; assembly: GCF_003073215.2. Classification (NCBI taxonomy): domain Eukaryota; kingdom Viridiplantae; phylum Streptophyta; class Magnoliopsida; order Poales; family Poaceae; genus Triticum; species Triticum urartu. The sequence continues at coordinate 739,269,057 of NC_053023.1, forward strand.
ACAAACGCTCGAGCAGGCGCGCGTTCGCTCGTTTGGATTCCTCCATACTGGAAAATAACCGGGGAGAGGTTTGTAGATATCCGGATATCTGCCGTGTACGTGTCTGACTCCGCGGTACCAGAGAAAGTCATCGTCACGTGTCCCGCTCGCTAAAGGTCTATGTGCATTCATGTCGCTCTAGAGCGGACATGACTAGCCGCTGCTGTAAGATTAATGTGACCGGATGGGAGGGCGGCGCCACCACAATGCAGACATGTGGCGATTGAGAAGCCTACTTCGACCACTCCGTTGCATTGAAGCAGCGTCCGTTCGCCTGCACCGGCTATTTAAGTAGGCAGAGGCGCTGTTGAAACCCATCTGCTTTCCTTTCCACACACACGGCCAACTCTCATCTCCTCTCCTCTCTTCTCCATTCCTCTAACGCGCGATGGGCAAGTCCAGCACCAGCGGACAGTTCTCGATGCCGCCCGGTGGATCCCCCTCCGAATGATGGCGCTGCCACACATGGTCTCCGACAACCTCGCCCTCTATCTTGCCATAACGAAGGAGTAGGTTGTGCTCTCCTCGGACGACATGTAGCATCAACAACAACCACCCCTCCCCGTCCAAATCAGACAATATGTCAAGGAGGAGGTGTCATCCCTCACGCGTAATCACAACGTCTAAATCGGGCGCTGATAACCCACAAGTATAGGGGATCGCAACAGTTTTCGATAAGTAAGAGTGTCAAACCCAACGAGGAGCTAAAGGTAGAACAAATATTCCCTCAAGTTCTATCGACCACCGATACAACTCTACGCACGCTTGACGTTCGCTTTACCTAGAACAAGTATGAAACTAGAAATACTTTGTAGGTGTTGTTGGATAGGTTTGCAAGATAATAAAGATTACGTAAATAAAAAGGTAGGGGCTGTTTGAGTAAAGACACAATAAAGTAAATATAGCGAGTGTGGAAAAGTGATGGTAGGAGTTGCGAAATTGTCGCTAAGCAATTGACTACTTTACTAGACCGATAGCAAGTATTATGTGGGAGAGGCCATTGCTAGCATGTCATCCATGACTTGAAATTCTATACACTTATGATTGGAACTATTAGCAAGCATCCGCAACTACTAACGTTCATTAAGGTAAAACCCAACCATAGCATTAAGATATATTGGTCCCCCTTCAATCTCGTATGCATCAATTTCTATGCTAGGTTGAAGCTTCTGTCACTCTTGTCCTCCAATACATAGTCCTATCAACATACAACTAACCCTAGGGTGTGATCCACGCGCGCAATCATATGATGGGCACCAAAGGACAGCAACATAACCACAAGAAAATTAAATCAATCATAGCAATTCATCAACCACCGATAGGACAATGAAAATCTACTCAGACATCATAGGATGACAACACATCATTGGATAATAATATGAAGCATAAAGCACCATGTTCAAGTAGAGGGTACAACGGGTTGCAGGAGAGTGGACCACTGTAGATAGAGGGGGGAAGGTGATGGAGATGTTGGTGAAGACGGCGGAGGTGTTGGTGTAGATCGCGGTGATGATGATGGCCCCCGGTGGCACTCCGGTGTCACTGGAAGCGAGGGGGAGAGAGTCCCCCTCCTTCTTCTTCTTCCTTGACCTCATCCCTAGATGGGAGAAGGGTTTCCCCTCTGGTCCATGGCCTCCATGGCAAGGGAGGGGCAAGAGCCCCTCCGAGATCGGATCTGTCTCTCTGTCTCTCTCTGTTTCTGCGTTCGCAGATTCTACCCTTCCATCGTTTCTTATATATTCCAGGAGATCCGTAACTCCGATTGGGCTGAAATTTGAACACGATCTCTATCCGGATATTAGCTTTCTTGCGGCGAAAGAATGGCATCAACCGCCTTACAGGGTGGCCACGAGGGTCAGGGGCGCGCCCCCTACCTCGTGGGCCCCTCGAGCATCGTCTCGCGTTGATTTCACTTCCCAAAAATCACATATATTCCAAAAAAATCTCCGTCTGTTTTTATTCCGTTTGGACTCCGTTTGAGATGGATATTCTGCGAAACAAAAAATATGCAACAAACAGGAACTGGCACTGGGCACTGGATCAATATGTTAGTCCCAAAAATAGTATAAACAGTTGCCAAAAGTATATGAAAGTTGTAGAATATTGGCATGGAACAATCAAAAATTATAGATACGATGGAGACGTATCAGGCGCCGGGTAAAGGAGGAGGTGAAGGAGGAGCCGCTCTCGCCGCCACGTAGCACGTTTGACCGCTTCAACCGTCCCACATCACCGCCAAGACGTGTCTGGCACGAAAAGGAGAGAGCGATGCCATCACCACCCCGTCGTTCGACCGAAAGCCAGTGGCGCCCAATTGTTGGCCCTCCTCGACACTCGTGGACGCGCACAGGCGCCTCTTGCATTACCTCGGTAGTGACGGCAACAACACGTCCTCGCGTAGCTCCGTGACATCGGCCAATAAGGCGTCATGGCGACCCAACGCACACCGTCGGGCCACGTTCGCGACGCCGGACGTCGCACACGGACTGAGTTTTGTGGACCTTGACCATGCATTGGCCTAGGTCGGGGACTAGTCCAGGACCATTGCGAAGACGTCTGTGTGGCACCTGCACGGCCTTAGCGACCAACTCGTCAAGATTAGGGTGGCGGAGTCCCTGTGCGCTGTTGCCCTTGTTGCCGACAAGGGCAAGTAGAGGATGTGCTGTGAGCACCAGTCGACAGCCAATCAAGGGTGTCGCGGCCCCTACGCGCCCTACTGCCGCTAGAAGGACCATGACGACTCAGACTACGATGGTGACGGCGATTGAGCAGACAATGATGGAGGTGCCGCCGGCCGACCAGAGAGGCCATGCGTACGAGGTCATCGTCCGGTATCTCGTGTAGTTATTTTTTTCAAAATTCAGTTGAACTTGTCAAATGTCGTCCAGTTCGAATGTAAAAAAAACAGGCATGCTTCAATTTTGTCCGGTTTGCATGAAATTCGTTTTTATTTTCATCCTATTTCCGCTCGAAATGTGGGCAGATGTTTGATACTTGTGGTTGGGTGGTTGTCTCCCGTATTTGTAGACGTTTAGAGCATCTCTAACAGCCGCGCTTCGTGCCGCACGCTAAAAACTAGTTTTCTGCGCGCCATTCGCCTGGTTTTGCGCGGCCGCCAGCGCTGGCTCCAACAGCGGCACTAAAATGCAGCGCGCGCGCCGCTCCAGCAGCGCGCAAAAAATGCAGCGCGCGCGGACATATACATCTCAAATAGAAGGAAAAATGATCAAACTAAACAAAAATAAATCAACAATAAATAGTTCAATTTCGTTATTACAATCCAAACAAATAATTTATCGTTTAGTACAACAAATAGTGCAATAAACACAACAAATAGTTAATGAACAATACAATGCTCTTTGTCGTTCATGCCATGCCCACCACTCCTCAGTGAGATCCTTCTGAAGATCATTGTGCGCCGCGGGACGCCGAATGATATGATAGGAGGCAACAAAACGGGCCACCCTTTCAGCCCTCTGTCGCACTCGCACGGGATGTCCCAAGAGCTCATACTATGAGTAGTCTAAATCTTGGGCACGCTCATTCTCGATGATCATGTTGTGCATGATCACACAAGCGTGCATGATGTACCAAAGTATTTTTTGATCCCAAAATCTAGCCGGTTCTCTCACAACAGCAAATTGGGTTTGCAAAATCCCAAAAGCTCTCTCCACATCTTTTCTAGCCGCCACCTGAGCATTGTGGAAATCAAGATTTTTCTTACCTTTTGGCTTTTTTAACGGCTTCACGAATGTTTGCCACTTTGGATAGATGCCATCCGCTAGATAATAGCCATAGTTGTATGTACGGCCATTTGCTACAAACTGCACCGGTGGCAGCTCACCATTTGTAATCTTATTCATCAGTGGTGACCGGTTGACAACATTGATGTCATTCAAAGATCCAGGCATTCCAAAGAATGCATGCCAAATCCAAGTTTCTTGATCGGCCACCGCTTCAAGGATTATAGTGAAACCCTTTTTTTGGTCATGGAATTGCCCATGCCATGCCTTTGGATAATTCTTCCAACTCCAATGCATGCAATCTATTGAGCCAAGCATGCCAGGAAAGCCGCGAGCTTTGTTCATCGCCAATAGCCTTGCGGCGTCTTCAGCATTGGGAGATCTCAAATACTCCTCGCCAAACACTTGCACAATTCCGACTGCGAAGCGCTTGACACACATGATGGCTTGGCTCTCACCCATAGCCAAGTGATCATCAACTAGATCAGCCGGGATACCGTATGCCAACATACGCAAAGCGGCTGTCACCTTCTGAAAGGTGCTATGCCCGAGCTCTCCGACGGCATTCCTCCTTTGCTGAGAAAACCGGTCATGGCTCGCTAGTTTCTCTGCAATGCGCCTGAACAAGTCGGTGCTCATCCTAAACCGGCGACGAAAATACGACTCCGGGTATGTGGGATTCTCCACGAAATAGTGCCTAATCAATCTGTTATGGGCATCGATCCTATCTCTCCAAATTTTCTGCCGACCCATAACCGAACCACCGTGCTTCGGTTTTTTTATTGATATGCATAGCTAGGATCATTGCAAGATCCTCCTCCTCTTCCATATCAAATTCTTCTTCAGAAGAATCATACGACGAACTCATCTACAATGTTCAATACTATGCTATAAAAACTACAATCAACATGCACCAAATTCATGAAGTTTGAGCAATACATACCTTGTAGGCGTTTTGTCGAACACCTTGCGGGCGCCGAGCGGCAGCGAGCGCTCGGGCGCTATTCGTCGGAGGACGGACGCGCGCGAGGGGCGGCGGGACTACGGGGGCGTGGTGCGGGGATAGGCCGGGGAAGCGCGGAACGGTCGCCGGGTGGCGCGGCTGGATGGGGGTGGGAGTTGCGAGCGAGCGCGCGAGAGTCCAACGCGCGGGAGCGGGCGCAGCAAATAAGCGGCGGACGATTGAGTTTCGGCCCGCGCGCTGAACTACATATGCCGCGCGCACTGTTTTTGCGCGCCCGTCGGAGCAACTATACCGGTTGAGCGCGCGCTAAAACGGGTAATTTTGCGGTGCGGCGCTAGTTTGGCGCGGCTGTTGGAGATGCTTTTAGTGTGTCCGATTTGGGTCGCCCTTGGAGATGCCCTAAGGGCATCTCCAGCCGTTGGCCCCCCAGGGGGCGCCTAAAATCGCCGCCTGGGGGTGAGCCGGCGCAAAAATTGGGCCTGGGGGCGAGTTGGTCCCCAGCCGCCAGCCCCAGGGCCGCCCCCAGGCACGTTTTAAAATAAAAGAAGTTCGGCGAAGTTCGGCTTAAACACGATAAATTTTGGCCAAACACGATAAATTTCGGCACATTTCGGCGAAGTTCGCGGATTTTCATTACATAGCACATATACATAAACTAATCAAAAGGAAAAACTGGCTGAAGTCGCCGCCGTCGCCGCCATCGTCGTCGTCGGCCTTCTCCTCCTTGACGCGGGCGCCCCTGCTGGACCCCTGCCCGGCGTCGCCATGGCGGACTGGTGGCGGCGCATCATCGTCGTCGTCGTCGCTGTCGTAGATGATGACGACTCCGCCTTCGTCGCGGCCGCGTCGACGCTCCGCGAAGCGAAGCAGGGCGGCGCACTGGCGCTCCTTCGCCTTCTCCAGGCGCTCCTTCGCCTTCTCCAGGCGCTCCTTCTCCATCGCTATGGAGTCCCTGCGCGCCCATTCCAGGGCCGCGTCGTCGTCGTCGAGCTCCATCGTCACCGGCGCGAGCCCTGGCTCCGTCTTTGGCTTGACGAAGCGCGGAGGAGGAGCCGACGAGTAGGCGCGCCGGCCGCCCTCGTTGATGACGATGCCGGCGCTGCGAGTGCGCCGGCCGAGCGGCGTCTCCGCCGCGGGCTCGGCCTTGACGCCGAGCTGGGCCGGAGTGCCGGAGGAGTGCGATGAAGATCGGGAGGAGGAAGAAGAGGAGGAGGACCCGAACCTCCTTGGCGCCCATGGCCCGGCGCGTCGGTGCTACGCCGGGGCGGCCGCCCTCGCCGGGTACGCCAACGGCGGGTCGTTGCCGCCCTCGAGGTACGTCAGCACGCCCTCGAGTGTGCGGCCGGGGACGCCCCACCACAGGTGGCGCCCCTCGCTGTTCTGCCGGCCGCCGACCACCGGCGCGCCGTTGGTGGACGCCAAGCGCTGCTGCTGGCGGCGCTCGAAATATGCCGCCCAAGCCGCGTGGTTGTCGGCGGCGTACTGGGGGAGGGAGAATTGGGCGTCGGTGAGGGAGGCGCGCACGACCTTGACTTCCTCGGCGAAGTACTTCGGCTTCACCACGGTGTCGGGCAACAGGGGAATGGGCACTCCCCCGGCGCTGAGTCTCCACCCCGTCGGCCCGGCGCGCATGTTCGGCGGCGCCGGGATGCTCGCCTGGAATAGGAGCCAGGACTCCTGTTCGCGGAGCGAACGGCGGCCGAAGCCGTTGGCCGCTGCCTCGTCTCCGCGGAAGCGTTCCGCCATGGCGACGGGCTCGGGAGAGGTAGAGAGATAGAGGGAGGGGCTGGGCGGCGGCGCTCGGGAGAGGTAGGGAGAGGGAGGGGCTGGGCGGCGGCGAGGGGCGGGGCTGGTGTGGGCACAAGCGAGTGCAGGCCACCGGCTATATAGCCGCGCCGCACCCGTGTGTACGCGTGCGAGGGAGGGAAGGCGTCGGTGAGCCGTGCCGTGACGCGCCGCCCGTGAATCAATGGCAAGGCTGACCGGCGGCAGCCTTGGCATTGATTCCTCACGGGAACCGAGGCCGTTGGAGGAAGACGAGGCGCAGTGTCGCTGACGCGGCTGGTCCGCGGCTTTTTCGCGCCAAAACAGCTCGCCCCGGCGCCCCCGGACGCCCTCCAGCGCGCCGGGTTCGGTCTGGGTCCGCCGGCGCTATTTTCGGCCCAGACCGGCGAAAATCGAGCTCCTGGGACGCGACTGGGCCTTTTTTTTGGCGTCGGCGCGAAAAAATCACCTGAGAAGACCTTACTGGGGACGCGGCTGGAGATGCCCTACTACATTTGAGCCGTTTAGCTCCACCCGGCGTTTTCCATTTCAGTTGGTAGTTTATCTGCAACGGCCGTTTACACTCAGATGAATTGCATCCTGCATTATTCAGTTAGCTGCTCTTAACGGAGCAGCAAGCGTCGTCCACTGTACACATGGATGGATGCATTCTCAGTGCTCACAGTCACCGAGGATGGTTCACCACGTGCCATGCCCATCCCATCCCTGCTACGCTGACGCTGCCCTTCTGTGAATCTTCTCTTCTCCGTCTCCTTTAATCTCCTCCATCTACTGTAATATTCTAATTACTTGACAGCTAGTGAAATGTTTACCAGTAACTCGCCACGGTGCATTATGATTGGTCACGCTCCAGTCCAGTGCAAGAAGCATCCAATGATCCACCCATGGCCATGGCGTAAATAAAATAAAAGCATCAGCTTTACCTCTGCCCATGGACAAGCAAGCAAAAGCGCCACTGCTCACTCCCCACCTTCACACTTCACCACCCCACTCCACTGCCCAGCTCCCAATCTCAGTCCCAGTCTCAGTACCCGAGCTCCGGCCGCGAGCGAGTAAAATACTCCTCCCTCCCGACCTCCAATCCCTCCGAGTCAACTGACTGACTGACGATGGATCGGCACGGGCACGGGCACGGGCAGCACCACCGGCTGGTGACGATGCCGCGGGAGGGGGAGGCGGCTTCCTCCTACGCGGGAGGGGGCGTGGACGTGGTGGCGCGGGAGGCGGCGGCGCAGGCGCTGGGGGCGGTGGTGCAGCTGCACTTCGACAAGACGGTGGAGAAGAAGCGCAGCGCCGACGCGCAGAAGCAGGAGCTCTGGCGCCTCTTCCTCGCCTTCTTCCTCTTCCTCGCGCTCGTCCTCTCCGCCGTCTCCGGCGGGGGCCGCCTCCAGTGCCGCCACCTCTGGGCCCCCGCGGGCCTCCTCTCCCTCGCCCACCTCGCCTTCTACGCCGCCGTCGCGCACCACCTCCGATGCCTCAACGGCTTCAGGTCCTTGCTTCTTTCTTTCTTTCTTGTGCTGCAACTACAATCGATTCCGATTTCCGATTCGATCTGGTTGAGTAACAATGGATGGATGGTCCAATTGCAATATATAGGTACCAGCGGCGGTGCCACAAGCTGACGCTGGCGCTGGCGGCGGACCGGCTGCGGATGCTCAAGTCGGCGGGGGAGGTGGTGGCGGCCGCCGACGTGGAGGTGCCCTACCAGGAGCCGCACGACACCTACCTCGCCAAGTTCAAGCGCAGCTGGGCCATCCACTTCGCCTTCCTCATCGCCACCTTCGCCTTCTCCGTCGCCGCCGCCGTCGCAGTCCTCTGCTTCTAGCCCTACCCCTAGCCTAGCTACCACCATTACCTTCTCCTCCTCCTCCTCCTCCTCCTCCTCTCTGCTTCTTCTGTTCATCAGGATTACTAGTAGAATCGAATCGAATCGAATCGATTGTGCTGTGCTGTGTTCCACCATTAGCAAGCAAGCAACACCCAGAAACAATGTCCTACAGACAGCAGCACCAAGAGTGAGTGACATCTGTTTGCCTGCCTACCAACATTCATTAATGTCAAGGATCTTCGTTGGCCATGATTCTGACCAACTCTGCTTTGCTTTGCTTTCACTCTGGCCGGCCTAATCATCAATTCATCATAACGCAACTGTCCGTGTCAATCACATCGCATCACACATCTACAATTGTTGTACTATCTGAGATCTTCCTCTATCTAAAATGTGCACTACGCTAAGATAAGAATCACATCTCATCTGAGAGCAACACTGGAAAATACTAACAGGGGAGCTTTCATCTCGCTGCTTGTTGCATTCAGACAAGTTTATTTTGTTTCCCCTTTCGAAATCAAGAGATGAAATGAAATAACCATCATTTGTTGTTACAGCTTGCAATGGTAGTAAATATGATTGTGCTGCTACATGTTACTACAACATAATCTCCTTCCATCATGTTGGGAGCTCGGCTCTGTTGGCTCAAATCTCTAGTTAAAGAAAACGAATACTCAAGAAAGGAACAAACAACAGATGCGGAGAAGAGAGCTCTAGCTCCAGTTCAGGAGCCCCAACTCCCCGCAAGAGATGGAACGATTTTCTTGCCAAATTCACGCGCTCGAGGGAGGTCAGCTGATAGCGTTCTCAAGCTTCAGAACACCACGCGTGGAGGAAGGAAGAGGCTTATCACCCGGCCTTCAGGACGGTGCAGAGCGAGTTGTACGCATTGACGCACAGCTTGAACTTCTCCTCGGCTACGGCCTGCGCACAACACAAATGTAGGGAATGGACATGTCCTCTGTTAGCATATGTGTTTTCGCAAGTTGATATGTGACCAACACTGAACTAGTGTTGCATCTGTTGTTGGTTCAACTTCGAAACCACCTCAGAGTCGGTCGGTTACCTGTGAAGAGCCCGGGTGCTTGTCAGGGTGCCACCTGAGAGCAGACGCGCGGAAGCTGCACGGAGTAAATCGGGTAAACACCAGCGGAGTGAGTGGTAAACAACATTTTGCAACGGTGGCAGAGACAAGCAACAATTTGAGGAGGCAGGACGAAACGGAATCTCACGCTGTTTTGACATCATCTAGGGTTAGTGGACCACGAGGTGGCAATCCAAGGGTGAGCCTGTGCGCATGTGAGCCAACGCCGGCTGTGTCACAGGCGGCGTCGTCGTCGTCGCTTTCGTCTTCGCTCTCGCTTTTAACTCTTTGTCTTCGTGATTCACCAGCCCGTCTGAATCCAAACGATGAAGCTCTGAAGTGAAAACCCTCCCATGAAGCATGGGACCAGGTAAAACTCTGGTGATGCTCACCAAAGATGGTCTCAAAAATATTTTCAGGATTCACATAACGGGTTTCGTAGAAAAAGTTGTAGAACTTCGCCTTGTCCTTTTTGTCTACAAAAAAGAACATCCTCGTCAAACTTTCATAGTATTACGATGTGATAGCTACTTCAATGAAGTGATCTGGATGGCCAGCATCACAGATCCATGCTATATATAATCCATGAAAGTTCAACAAAACTGTCATTAAGCAGCACAAAACACTGTCATCACAAAGGATCAGAATTCATATAGTTGAGTTGTAGGCTGTAGAAGTTTTGTTTGCCCTTGGAACTTCTCCGGTGTAAATAAATCATATCCTCAGATGTAACTATGTAAGATATGCAGAAACGGCAATAACAGACCATGAAACGCTAGATAACTACATGGATATTCCCAAGGCAGCAGAGCAAAACATGGACCTACTGTGCTAAGATAGAACCATACCCTTTCTTTGATGGTGTACTCCTTGTCGAGGTTTTGTTGAACTGTGATCCTGTTTCTTTCTGAACGTTTTGAATCGTGGAATATCATGCGAATTAGCAAAGCTGCCCATACTTCCATCCTAGAGGAATACAAGTGCACTGTAGACTTCAGGTACACAAGCAATAATAAATGGATGGTGGATGTTTTCTCTTTTCTGCCAACTCTTATGCTTGCAGAAATAAACTTTTGCCTTAATTATCCCAATGAAGGAAGGATAAGAAAGTCCATATGACAACTCAAATAGAAATTTCACCTGTATATGAGGTGTTGACTTTCCATACAGAAGGTAATTTTTCAGGGCCTTCTTTCCTTCTGCTCGTTTTTGACGAACAACGTATCGCTCATATTTCTGTTGAAGAGTTATTACCCATTAGAACTATCTCAAAATCACCATTGTCGATGCTACCTAATCAAGGTAAGGCAGCTACTACTAAATAAAGCATCAAGTACAAACCTATAACTGTTTTCTTTCTGCGTGATGAATTGACTCATTGAGTTTGCTTTGGCTACTAAAAACATGGCAGTGAAACAAATGCATAACACAGCTAGAGGTGCTCAATTACATTCTGAGAGATCAAATTCTGGTATCTAGCTATAAATAAAACCTTATGTGCTACCAAGTTTCTAGAAAACCATTACCAAGAGCTCTATGCAACTGTATGAGAATGCAAGCACCCTGAGGAAAATATCAAGCAAAATGCACTTTACTATCTTAGTATAATTAACTTGCAGTCCCTACTAATACTACACCGACCATAGTTACTGACGTATCTTGCAAGTTGCATCAGGCATGAAGTTAAACTGCTGCTTTGAGCTACTGTGCTTCAAGTATGTTTGACATTAATGGTGCTCATGTTCCCAGCCAGTACAGATTACAGCTGAGAGATGTGTCGAGGCATACCTTGGATAGCTTCCGTTCTCCATGTTCATGCTGCACATATATGAGAAGAACATGAACAGGAGTGATGTTGTAACTTGTAAAGCATATGGATAACCCTACCGAGACCAAGAACAAATTAATTGCCAAATGTGCATGTATCAGGGTCCTTTACAGGCTAGAACTAGTTGAAATAGGAACTGAAATCACAGCACAGCAGGTTAATTGGTTGAGGACACCCCAGATGTGCACATGGAGCTTCGTCGTTCATGCTTATCCTACTGGAAACCATCGGCCGAAACCAATCAAGAAGTTTGTGGTCCATGATTCAGACTTTGGCATTCAAGTGTCCGTCCACCTAGAATCGTGTCCGGATGCTTAGCCTCAGAACTCAAAACTATTTGTTGCGGAAGAAATCAGCATCTACCAGCACCATCTATCTACTGAAATGTGCATCTACTACAGCTTCCAATTGACCAGTTTGTATGGACACGAAAGATAACAGTGAGTGATCACCAAACTGTTGCCAAGTTTGATCAATCTATTTTCCATCCACTGATTATTAACCACAAGCATCCACAGTAGCTAGCTACCTACTAGGTCGTGGAAGGATTCGCTGGAAATGGGAAAAGAGGGGGATTGAAGGAGGCGGCCGGACCTTGCAATCGAACTTGCCCTTCCACTTGGCGGGGGAGGGGGGCGTGGAGTGGAACGACGCCGCGGCGCAGAGGTGGCTCCGCAGGCCGGGGAGGCCCTTGCTCCACGAGGCGGCGGCCTGCATCGGAGGACGAATCTCTCGCGCGGAAGGGGGGAAATGGCGATAGGGGAGGCGAACGACGAGGATTTAGCTGGGCAGGGGCGGCTCCCTCCTCCTCCTCCTTGGATTCGCCTCCGCCGCTGGAATTTTAGGCAAGAAAGGCCGCACCTTTCTTTCCCCCTCCGCCTCTCTCGCCGGCGGCCGCTCTTTCTTTTTTCTCCTACCCACGCACCTTTTTTTTTTGTCCTAATCACAGAGAGCACGCACGACTCAGAGAGAATGTTGGACGGGCCAGATGGTAGGCCCATTAGGGAGTGGATGCTGTAGATCAGGCCCAACTCAAGCTCCCATCATTTCTTCTTTTATTTAATTCGTTGTCTTCACTCAAAAAAAAAGATTGCCGAGTAGAATCGTGTGATGCGGCCAGAGATCCACCCCATCTTCAAAAGAAACCGATCCATGTCGTCTTTGTCGTCGAATAGCAACCTCCGTCCGGCCATTTGCTGGCCCCAGCTCTGAAGCCATGCCGTCTCTACACGCGGAGCTGATTCAGCTGATGGGCTCGCACGTTTTGGCTTGAGAACCGTTGGGACACATTTGGTTTCGGGGCGTCTACATGCGCCGGTAGTCTAGCACCGTTAGGCCACGCGCCTGTGGCATCATCGGCTCACGCTTTCACCCATGACAGTAGATGATGCTGCCCGAGGGCAACGACCTTCACCCCGGCGACATCAAGAGACACATCTTTTACCACTCAGCTGGATGTTTCGTTCGCATCCCGTGCCCTCTGTTGACTGGCCACCATGTCGCTTATTTGGTCGACAACCTATTTCTTCCACAACAATAGGATGCTCCATACATCGCCATCATCTTGCTTCCTCACCCCCTTCACATCTGATGCCGTGAGGCTTCCATCGTTGTTCCCGCTCACAAAATCCCATTGGACGCTGGATCTTGAAGAGCAAGTGTGTCACCTCCTTGAGTGTATGTGTAGATGGAGTCGTGGCGGTGATGATCCTCCCTGTGCAACGCTACACATCGGTGCTTTCTTTTTTGCTACCACCAAGGACCAACAAATGGAGTAACTCAACATGGAGCCTCCCATCCTCTCCATCCAATCACTAAAAGAGAAGTTACATATATTGGACACATGTAACAACATACAACAACCGATACTATGGCTCGATCCCCCTTGTTATGAGCATGAGGTGATGAAATCTTCTTCGAAAATTATAACTGACGAATGTTCTCAAGGAGGGTGACCCTAGCGAATGCACACGCACCCCAACACAAGGGGCAACACCACGTCGGATGGCTGGAGGCATTCGCTGTTTGGCTTTTCCTAGTGAACTCTTGTTTTTATTTCTCCAAAAATGTGTAACGCATTCGTTGTGTGGCTTTTCCCGGCAAACTCTTGTTTTTTTTTCAAAAATACATAACACTGGCACAGGGGAGGATTCGAATTCCCGACCTCTCGCGTCGAGCGTGGTACTCTAACCACTGGGCTCGAGAGCGGGCTTGCGAAAATTTCTCTTAAAATGTATATTTATATACAACATTGCATTTTTGAAGTTTTTTAATTCATCCCAAAAGTAATATTTTTTTTAACTTTCTCACGGGGCAGTTTTATTTTAAGAGGATGGCATTTTTTATTATAAGAGGGTGACATTTTTATTATTGAGAGGATGACAGTTTTGTTTTACCGATATTGTAGTTTTTACTAATAAGAGCATGCCTTTTTTATTATTGTGATGATGGCATTTTTTATCATTAAGACTATGGCATCTATGATTCTTAAGAAGTTGCTCCCCACTACTCCCTATTCTCTCACCATGCACATTGTCCACATCAGCGATGTGCCACCTCAGCAAAAACTGATCCTAATGACCCCACATCATCACCATGAAAACAATTGTTCAACTCTAAACATCTGGATGTGCCACATCATGCCTTTGATTTACATTTGTACGCAGCATGCACCCTCTTGCATTTTGTTTCCAGCGGTAAACAAGTTGGCCCATTTATATCGCATGCCATTAATGTTTGAACCAGCGCACATATTGCGTTGCAAGTTGCAAGCATCTACTACCGACGTTTCCCATCCCAATCCCTCATCTTCTTCGCTACCTTAGACTACCTACAGTGGGAGTAACATAGATAATAACATCACACATATCTAGATGAAATAGATGATGTGGCAAGCAATAAATGAAGAAAAAGAGGAAAGTGGTAACATAGCTAGTTACTACTAGTATGAGTAACATGACACATATCAAGACAAGATGTGTCTATAGCCTAATAAATAAAGTGTTGCATGTTACCACACATATGTTACTCTCCACTATAGAGATAATAACATAAAGTAGTAACATGAACATGTCACTAGTAGAAAACAGGGCTTTGGTCCAGGCCGAGGTGGCCCATTAGTCCCGGTTCAGACCAGAACCGGGACCCATGGGGCCATCTGTCCCGGTTCGTGAGGCCAAGGGCCTTCCGGGCCTCGTGGGGGCATTGGTCCCGGTTCGTCATGCCCCTTTGGTCCCGGTTGGTGGGACGAACCGGGACCAATGGGCCTCGCTCCTGGCCCACCACCATTGGTCCCGGTTGGTGGCTTGAACCGGGACCACAGGCTTCCCTTTGGTACCGGTTCATGCCACGAACCGTGACCAATGAGGTGCCTATATATACCCACTCGCCGGCGAGCAGAGCACTCCACACTGCTCTGTTTTTTCTGGCCGGCGAGGGGAGAGCTTTGTGGTGCTCTAGCTCACCTCCTATGCACATGAGGTGTTCGATGAAATGCCCGAGCCACACTAGTTAAGCTTTCTCCTCTCGAAGCTCGACCTCAAAGCTCCATTTTTCTCAAGATTTGTCTAGGTTTAGCGGCCCGTCACGTCCCACTCCCGTCTTCACCGCCGTGGATCGCCCGCACCGATCTCGTCGCCAGCACCACCGTGGTGAGCCTCTTGTTCTTATCTTCTTTCCGAAAGAAAAAAAATCTTACTTTAGCTAGATAGATACTTGTCTAATTTTCTTACTTTTATTATTTCTTGTTATTATATAGTGCGATGGTTTTGGTATCCGCCCCCGTCGGCCCCCGTCCTGGCTATGATTCGGATGTGGTATATATTATCTTTTTATAACTATTTGGTTCATTTATTGTTTATGACAATTATGCCGACCAACGTGACATATATTTTATTTATCTAGGAGGTAGTTGAACCGGAAATTCCAACCGACCCTATTGTCGAGAGGTTAAATTTAGTTGAAGAAGAAACCAATTACTTGAAGGAAAAAATAAAAAAAATTGAGGAGGAGGAGAAGATGATATTGGAGTTGCATGTTGCGGATGTCGTCGATGATCACAAGATCAAGATGGATGCAATGCGGTTGAAGATGAGAAAGATTAGAAAATATGCCATTCATACCGAGGCATGGTATCATTATGCCGTTGGTTGCGATTATGATCGCATTTGTTTTCGCATTGAAATGTTTTACATAGTTTCAATGTATGGTTTAATTAATTAGATGCTCTGGAGAGCTATATGTTGTTAGATGAGAACTATGTATGTACTTTGGTTTTAATGTGATGATGAACTTCTATTAATTTGATCACTTAATTATCTATTCATGATGTTCTGTAATGGTTTTTGACATACTTAATTATATATAATGGACGTAGATGAACCGGCAATGGATGTACGGTGGTAGACACACCTCCGAGTACATTAAGGGCGTGCATGATTTTCTCGAAGTGGCTGAGGCAAACAAGCATAATGGTTATATGTGTTGTCCATGCCCTAAATGTGGGAATACGAAGTCTTACTCTGACCGGAAAATCCTTCACACCCACCTTCTTTACTATGGTTTCATGCCACACTATAATGTTTGGACGAGGCACAGAGAAATAGGGGTTATGATGGAAGACGGTGAAGAAGAAGAGGACAATGACAACTATGTGCCCCCTGAATACGGTGATGCTGCAACGGGGGAAGCTGCTGAAGATCAAGAGGAACTAGACGATGTGCCCAATAATGCTGCAACGGGGGAAGCTGCTGAAGATCATGAGGAACCAGACAATGTGCCCGATGATGATGATCTCCGCCGGGTCATTGTCGATGCAAGGACGCAATGCGAAAGTCAAAAGGAGAAGCTGAAGTTCGATCGCATGTTAGATGATCACAAAAAAGGGTTGTACCCTAATTGCGAAGATGGCAACACAAAGCTCGGTACCGTACTGGAATTTTTGCAGTGGAAGGCAGAGAATGCTGTGCCTGACAAAGGATTTGAGAAGCTACTGAAAATATTGAAGAAGAAGCTTCCAAAGGATAACGAATTGCCCGAGAGTACATATGCAGCAAAGAAGGTCGTATGCCCTCTAGACCTTCTTTGCTGCGTATGTACTGTCGGGCAATTCATTATCCTTTGGTAGCTTCTTCTTCAATATTTGTTCAACAGTGGAAGGTCATTTCCAGTGGTTCATGCTTATCCCACTGGAAACCATCGGCCGAAACCAATCAAGAAGTTTGTGGTCCATGATTCAGATTTGGCATTCAAGTGTCCGTCCACCTAGAATCGTGTCCGGATGCTTATCCTCAGAACTCAAAACTATTTGTTGTGGTAGAAATCAGCATCTACCAGCACCATCTATCTACTGAAATGTTCATCCACTACAGCTTCCAATTGAACAGTTTGAATGGACACGAAAGATAACAGCGAGTGATCACCAAACTGTTGCCAAGTTTGATCGATCTATTTTCCATCCACTTATTATTAACCACAAGCATCCACAGTAGCTAGCTACTTAGCTACTAAGGCAGAATCCAACTAGGTCATGGAAGGATTCGCTAGAAATGGGAAAAGAGGGGGGAGATTCAGGCGGCCGGACCTTGCAATCGAACTTGCCCTTCCACTTGGTGGGCGAGGTGGGCGTCGAGTGGAACGACGCCGCGGCACAGAGGTGGCTCCGCAGGCCGGGGAGGCCCTTGCTCCACGAGGCGGCGGCCTACATCGGAGGACGAATCTCTCACGCGGAAGGGGGGAAATGGTGATTGGGGAGGCGAACGATGAGGATTTAGCTGGGCAGGGGCGGCTCCCTCCTCCTCCTCCTCCTCCTCCTTGGATTCGCCTCCGTCGCTGGAATTTTAGGCAAGAAAGGCCGCACCTTTCTTCCCCCCTCCGCCTCTCTCGCCGGCGGCCGCTCTTTCTTTTTTCTCCTACCCACGCACCTTTTTTTTGTCCTAATCACAGAGAGCACACACGACTCAGAGAGAATGTTGGACGGGCCAGATGGTAGGCCCATTAGGGAGTGGATGCTGTAGATCAGGCCCAACTCAAGCTCCCATCATTTCTTCTTTTATTTAATTCGTTGTCTTCACTCAAAAAAAAAGATTGCCGAGTAGAATCGTGTGATGCGGCCAGAGATCCACCCCATCTTCAAAAGAAACCGATCCATGTCGTCTTTGTCGTCGAATAGCAACCTCCGTCCGGCCATTTGCTGGCCCCAGCTCTGAAGCCATGCCATTTCTACACGCGGAGCTGATTCAGCTGATGGTCTCGCACATTTTTGCTTGAGAACCGTTGGGACACATTTGGTTTCGGGGCGTCTGCATGCGCCGGTAGTCTAGCGCCGTTAGGCCACGCGCCTGTGGCATCATCGGCTCACGCTTTCACCCATGACAGTAGATGATGCTGCCCGAGGGCAACGACCTTCACCCCGGCGACATCAAGAGACACATCTTTTACCACTCAGCCGGATGTTTCATTCGCATCCCGTGCCCTTTGTTTACTGGCCACCATGTCACTTATTTGGTCGACGACCTATTTCTTCCACAACAATAGGATGCTCCATACATCGCCATCATCTTGCTTCCTCACCCCTTTCACATCTGATGCCGTGAGACTTCCACCGTTGTTCTGTTGGAAATATGCCCTAGAGGCAATAATAAAAGCATTATTATTATATTTCCTTGTTCATGATAATTGTCTTTTATTCATGCTATAATTGTGTTATCCGGAAATCGTAATACATGTGTGAATAAATAGACACCAACATGTCCCTAGTAAGCCTCTAG
The DNA here is from genome assembly GCF_003073215.2 of Triticum urartu. NCBI lineage: Eukaryota > Viridiplantae > Streptophyta > Magnoliopsida > Poales > Poaceae > Triticum > Triticum urartu. The sequence continues at coordinate 739,287,095 of NC_053023.1, forward strand.
TTGACTAGCTCGTTGATCAACAGATAGTCATGGTTTCCTGACTATGGACATTGGATGTCATTGATAACGAGATCACATCATTAGGAGAATGATGTGATGGACAAGACCCAATCCTAAACATAGCACAAGATTGTATAGTTCGTTTGCTAGAGTTTTTCCAATGTCAAGTATCTTTTCCTTAGACCATGAGATCGTGTAACTCCCGGATACCGTAGGAGTGCTTTGGGTGTACCAAACATCACAACGTAACTGGGTGACTATAAAGGTATACTACGGGTATCTCCGAAAGTGTCTGTTGGGTTGACACGGATCAAGACTGGGATTTGTCACTCCGTATGACGGAGAGGTATCTCTGGGCCCACTCGGTAATGCATCATCACAATGAGCTCAAAGTGACCAAGTGTCTGGTCACGGGATCATGCATTACGGTACGAGTAAAGTGACTTACCGGTAACGAGATTGAACGAGGTATTGGGATACCGACGATCGAATCTCGGGCAAGTAACGTACCGATTGACAAAGGGAATTGTATACGGGGTTGCTTGAATCCTCGACATCGTGGTTATCCGATGAGATCATCGAGGAGCATGTGCGAGCCAACATGGGTATCCAGATCCCGCTGTTGGTTATTGATCGGAGAGCCATCTCGGTCATGTCTACATGTCTCCCGAATCCGTAGGGTCTACACACTTATGGTTCGGTGATGCTAGGGTTGTAGGGATATGAATATGCAGTAACCCGAAAGTTTTTCGGAGTCCCGGATGAGATCCCGGACGTCACGAGGAGTTCCGGAATGGTCCGGAGGTAAAGAATTATATATAGGAAGTGCTATTTCGGCCATCGGGACAAGTTTCGGGGTCACCGGTATTGTACCGGGACCACCGGAAGGGTCCCGGGGGTCCACCGGGTGGGGCCACCTATCCCGGAGGTCCCCATGGGCTGAAGTGGGAGGGGAACCAGCCCCTAGTGGGCTGGTGTGCCCCCCTTGGGCCTTTCCCCTGCGCCTAGGGTGGGGGGGGGGGCGCCCCACTTGCCTTGGGGGGCACTCCACCCCCCTTGGCCGCCGCCCCCTTGGGAGATTGGATCTCCAGGGCCGGCGCCCCCCCTTGGGGACCCTATATATAGAGGGGGGAGGGAGGGCAGCCGCACCCATGCCCCTGGCGCCTCCCTCTCCCCTCCAACACCTCCTCCTCCTCCTCCTCCTCCGTAGAGCTCGACGAAGCCCTGTCGGAGTACTGCTTCTCCACCACCACCACGCCGTCGTGCTGCTGCTGAAGCCATCTTCCTCAACCTCTCATTCCCCCTTGCTGGATCAAGAAGGAGGAGACGTCACGCTGACCGTACGTGTGTTGAACGGGGAGGTGCCGTCCGTTCGGCGCTAGGATCTCCGGTGATTTGGATCACGTCGAGTACGACTCCCTCATCCCCGTTCTTTGAACGCTTCCGCTCGCGATCTACAAGGTATGTAGATGCATCCGATCACTCGTTGCTAGATGAACTCATAGATGGATCTTGGTGAAACCGTAGGAAATTTTTTGTTTTCTGCAACGTTCCCCAACAGTGGTATCAGAGCTAGGTCTATGCGTAGTTCTCTTTGCCCGAGTAGAACACAATTTGTTGTGGGCGTAGATGTTGTCAACTTTCTTGCCGCTACTAGTCTTATTTTGCTTCAGCGGTATTGTGGGATGAAGCGGCCCGGACCAACCTTACACGTACGCTTACGTGAGACTGGTTCCACCGACTAACATGCACTAGTTGCATAAGTTGGCTGGCGGGTGTCTGTCTCTCCCACTTTAGTTGGAGTGGATTCGATGAAAAGGGTCCTTATGAAGGGTAAATAGAAGTTGACAAATCACGTTGTGGCTTTCACGTAGGTAAGAAAACGTTCTTGCTAGAACCCTAATTCAGCCACGTAAAACTTGCAACAACAATTAGAGGACGTCTAACTTGTTTTTGCAGCAAGTGTTTTGTGATGTGATATGGCCAAAGTTGTGATGAATGATGAATGATATATATGTGATGTATGAGATGTTCATGCTATTGTAATAGGAATCACGACTTGCATGTCGATAAGTATGACAACCGGCAGGAGCCATATGAGTTGTCTTTATTTTTTGTATGACCTGCGTGTCATTGAGAAACGCCATGTAAATTACTTTACTTTATTGCTAAATGTGTTAGCCATAGTAGTAGAAGTAATAGTTGGCGAGCAACTTCATGGAGACACGATGATGGAGATCATGATGATGGATATCATGGTGTCATGCCGGTGACAAGATGATCATGGAGCCCCAAGATGGAGATCAAAGGAGCTATGTGATATTGGCCATATCATGTCACTATTATTATTTGATTGCATGTGATGTTTATCATGTTTTTGCATCTTGTTTACTTAGAACGACGGTAGTAAATAAGATGATCCCTCATAATAATTTCAAGAAAGTGTTCCCCCTAACTGTGCACCGTTGCGACAGTTCGTTGTTTCGAAGCACCACGTGATGATCGGGTGTGATAGATTCCAACGTTCACATACAACGGGTGTAAGACAGATTTACACATGCAAACACTTAGGTTGACTTGACGAGCCTAGCATGTACAGACATGGCCTCGGAACATAGAAGACCGAAAGGTCGAGCATGAGTCGTATAGAAGATACGATCAACATGAAGATGTTCACCGATGTTGACTAGTCCGTCTCACGTGATGATCGGACACGGCCTAGTTAACTCGGATCATGTTATACTTAGATGACTGGAGGGATGTCTATCTAAGTGGGAGTTCATTGAATAATTTGATTAGATGAACTTAATTATCATGAACTTAGTCTAAAATATTCACAATATGTCTTGTAGATCAAATGGCCAACGTTGTCCTCAACTTCAACGCGTTCCTAGAGAAAACCAAGCTGAAAGACGATGGCAGCAACTATACGACTACAGATCATCCTCATAGCTGCCAAGAAAGATTATGTCCTACAAGCACCGCTAGGTGAAGCACCTGTTCTCCCTGCAGAACAAGACGTTATGAACGCTTGGCAGACACGTTTCGATGATTACTCCCTCGTTCAGTGCATCACACTTTACAGCTTAGAGCCGGGGCTCCAAAAGCGTTTTGAGAGACACGGAGCATATGAGATGTTCGCAGAGCTGAAAATGGTTTTTCAAGCTCATGCCCGGGTCGAGAGATATGAAGTCTCCGACAAGTTCTTCAGCTGTAAGATGGAGGAAAATAGTTCTGTCAGTGAGCACATACTCACTATGTCTGGGTTACATAACCGCTTGACTCAGCTGGGAGTTAATCTCCCGGATGACGCGGTCATTGACAGAATCCTCCAGTCGCTTCTACCGAGCTACAAGAGCTTTGTGATGAACTTCAATATGCAGGGGATGGAAAAGACCATTCCTGAAGTATTTGCAATGCTGAAATCAGCAGAGGTAGAAGTCAAAAAGGAACATCAAGTGTTGATGGTGAATAAAACCACTAAGTTCAAGAAAGGCAAGGGTAAGAAAAACTTCAAGAAGGACGGCAAGGGAGTTGCCGCGCCCGGCAAGCAAGCTGCCGGGAAGAAGCCAAAGCATGGACCCAAGCCCGAGACTGAGTGTTTTTATTGCAAGGGAAGTGGTCACTGGAAGCGGAACTGCCCCCAAATACTTAGCGGACAAGAAGGCCGGCATCACGAAAGGTATATGTGATATACATGTAATTGATGTGTACCTTACCAGTACTCGTAGTAGCTTTTGGGTATTTGATACTGGTGCAGTTGCTCACATTTGTAACTCAAAGCAGGAGCAGCGGAATAAGCGGAGACTGGCGAAGGACGAGGTGACGATGCGCGTCGGGAATGGTTCCAAGGTCGATGTGATAGCCGTCGGCACGCTACCTCTACATTTACCTATGGGGATAGTTTTGAACCTCAATAATTGTTATTTAGTGCCAAGTTTGAGCATGAACATTGTATCAGGATCTCGTTTAATATGAGATGGCTACTCATTTAAATCCGAGAATAATGGTTGTTCTATTTATATGAGAGATATGTTTTATGGTCATGCTCCGATGGTCAATGGTTTATTCTTAATGAATCTCGAGCGTATTGCTATGCATATTCATAGTGTGAGTACCAAAAGATGTAAGGTTGATAATGATAGTCCCACATACTTGTGGCACTGCCGCCTTGGTCACATAGGTGTCAAACGCATGAAGAAGCTCCATACGGATGGAATTTTAGAGTCTCTTGATTACGAATCATTTGACACGTGCGAACCATGCCTCATGGGTAAAATGACCAAGACTCCGTTCTCAGGAACAATGGAGCGACCAACCAACTTATTGGAAATCATACATACTGATGTGTGCGGTCCAATGAGTGTTGAGGCTCGCGATGGCTATCGTTATGTTCTCACCCTCACTAATGACTTGAGTAGATATGGGTATGTCTATTTAATGAAACACAAGTCTGAGACCTTTGAAAAGTTCAAGGAATTTCAGAGTGAGGTTGAGAATCAACGTGACAGGAAAATCAAGTTCTTGCGATCAGATCGTGGAGGAGAATACTTGAGTCATGAATTTGGCACACACTTAAGAAAATGTGGAATAGTTTCACAACTGATGCCGCCTGGAACACCTCAGCGTAATGGTGTGTCCGAACGTCATAATCGCACTCTATTAGATATGGTGCGATCTATGATGTCTCTTACCGAGTTACCGCTATCATTTTGGGGCTATGCTTTAGAGACTGCCGCATTCACTTTAAATAGGGCTCCGTCGAAATCCGTTGAGATGACACCGTATGAATTATGGTTTGGGAAGAAACCTAAGCTGTCGTTTCTAAAAGTTTGGGGATGCGATGCTTATGTCAAGAAACTTCAACCTGAAAAGCTCGAACCCAAGTCGGAAAAATGCGTCTTCATAGGATACCCTAAAGAAACTATTGGGTATAGCTTCTACCTCAGATCCGAAGGCAAGATTTTTGTTGCCAAGAATGGATCCTTTCTAGAGAAGGAGTTTCTCTCAAAAGAAGTAAGTGGGAGGAAAGTAGAACTTGATGAAGTATTACCTCTTGAACCGGAAAATGGCGCAACTCAAGAAAATGTTCCTGAGGTGCCTGCACCGACTAGAGAGGAAATTAATGATGATCATGAAACTTCAAATCAAGTTGCTACTGAACTTAGTAGGTCCAAAAGGACACGTTCCGCACCAGAGTGGTACGGCAACCCTGTCTTGGAAATCATGTTGTTAGACAACGGTGAACCTTCGAACTATGAAGAAGCGATGGCGGGCCCGGATTCCGACAAATGGCTAGAAGCCATGAAATCCGAGATAGGATCCATGTCTGAAAACGAAGTATGGACTTTGACTGACTTGCCCGTTGAGCGGCAAGCCATAGAAAATAAATGGATCTTTAAGAAGAAGACAGACGCGGATGGTAATGTGACCATCTATAAAGCTCGGCTTGTCGCTAAGGGTTATCGACAAGTTCAAGGGGTTGACTACGATGAGACTTTCTCACCGGTAGCGAAGCTAAAGTCCGTCCGAATCATGTTAGCAATTGCCGCATTCTATGATTATGAGATATGGCAAATGGACGTCAAAACGGCATTCCTTAATGGTTTCCTTAAGGAAGAATTGTATATGATGCAGCCGGAAGGATTTGTCGATCCTAAGAATGCTGACAAGGTGTGCAAGCTCCAACGCTCGATTTATGGGCTGGTGCAAGCATCTCAGAGTTGGAACATTCGCTTTGATGAGATGATCAAAGCGTTTGGGTTTACGCAGACTTATGGAGAAGCCTGCGTTTACAAGAAAGCGAATGGGAGCTCTGTAGCATTTCTCATATTATATGTGTTGGGGAACGTTGCAGAAAACAAAAATTTTCCTACGATTTCACCAAGATCCATCTATGAGTTCATCTAGCAACGAGTGATCGGATGCATCTACATACCTTTGTAGATCGCGAGCGGAAGCGTTCAAAGAACGGGGATGAGGTAGTCGAACACGACGTGATCCAAATCACCAATGATCAAGTGCTGAACGGACAGCACCTCCGCGTTCAACACACGTACGGGACAGGAGAAGTCTCCTCCTTCTTGATCCAGCAAGGGGGGAGGAGAGGTTGATGAAGATACAGCAGCACGACGGCGTGGTGGTGGATGCAGGGCGTCACAGTAGCAAGGCTTCGCCTATACTGCGAGAGAGAGATGTAACGGGGAGAGAGAGGTGCCAAAGGCTGTAGTCTCAAGTCCCTCCTCTCCCCCACTATATATAGGGGTGCCTAGGGGGGGCGCCGGCCCTAGGAGTTGGGATCTCCCAGGGGGGCGGCGGCCAAGGGGTGGGGGGCTTGCCCCCCAAGCAAGGGGGCGCCCCCCTTTAGGGTTTCCCCTCAACCCTAGCCGCATGGGCCCTAGGGGAGTGGCGCCCCAGCCCACTTTGGGCTGGGTCCCTTCCCACTTCAGCCCATGGGGCCCTCCGGGATAGGTGGCCCCACCCGGTGGACCCCCGGGACCCTTCCGGTGGTCCCGGTACAATACCGGTGACCCCGAAACTTGTCCCGATGGCCGAAATAGCACTTCCTATATATAATTCTTTACCTCCGGACCATTCCGGAACTCCTCGTGACGTCCGGGATCTCATCCGGGACTCCGAACAACATTCGGGTTACTGCATATACATATCTTCACAACCCTAGCGTCACCGAACCTTAAGTGTGTAGACCCTACGGGTTCGGGAGACATGCAGACATGACCGAGACAACTCTCCGGTCAATAACCAACAACGGGATCTGGATACCCATGTTGGCTCCCACATACTCCACGATGATCTCATCGGATGAACCACGATGTCGAGGATTAAACAACCCCGTATACAATTCCCTTTGTCAATCGGTATGTTACTTGCCCGAGACTCGATCGTTGGCATCCCAATACCTCGTTCAGTAATGCATGATCCCGTGACCAGACACTTGGTCACTATGAGCTCATTATGATGATGCATTACTGAGTGGGCCCAGTGATACCTCTCCGTCATACGGAGTGACAAATCCCAGTCTCGATCCGTGTCAACCCAACATACACTTTCGAAGATACCTGTAGTGCACCTTTATAGTCACCCAGTTACGTTGTGACGTTTGGTACACCCAAAGCACTCCTACGGTATCCGGGAGTTACACGATCTCATGGTCAAAGGAAAAGATACTTGACATTGGAAAAGCTCTAGCAAACGAACTACACGATCTTGCGCTATGCTTAGGATTGGGTCTTGTCCATCACATCATTCTCCTAATGATGTGATCCCGTTATCAATGACATCCAATGTCCATAGCCAGGAAACCATGACTATCTGTTGATCAACGAGCTAGTCAACTAGAGGCTTACCAGGGACATATTATTGTCTATGTATTCACATGTGTATTACGATTTCCGGATAATACAGTTATAGCATGAATAAAGACAATTATCATGAACAAAGAAATATAATAATAATACTTTTATTATTGCCTCTAGGGCATATTTCCAACAGTCTCCCACTTGCACTAGAGTCAATAATCTAGTTACATTGTGATGAATCGAACACCCATGGAATTTTGGTGTTGATCCTCTAGAGTCGACCTGCAGGCATGCAAGCTTGAGTATTCTATAGTCTCACCTAAATAGCTTGGCGTAATCATGGTCATAGCTGTTTCCTGTGTGAAATTGTTATCCGCTCACAATTCCACACAACATACGAGCCGGGAACAACGGTGGAAGTCTCACGGCATCAGATGTGAAAGGGGTGAGGAAGCAAGATGATGGCGATGTATGGAGCATCCTATTGTTGTGGAAGAAATAGGTCGTCGACCAAATAAGTGACATGGTGGCCAGTAAACAAAGGGCACGGGATGCGAATGAAACATCCGGCTGAGTGGTAAAAGATGTGTCTCTTGATGTCGCCGGGGTGAAGGTCGTTGCCCTCGGGCAGCATCATCTACTGTCATGGGTGAAAGCGTGAGCCGATGATGCCACAGGCGCGTGGCCTAACGGCGCTAGACTACCGGCGCATGCAGACGCCCCGAAACCAAATGTGTCCCAACGGTTCTCAAGCAAAAATGTGCGAGACCATCAGCTGAATCAGCTCCGCGTGTAGAAATGGCATGGCTTCAGAGCTGGGGCCAGCAAATGGCCGGACGGAGGTTGCTATTCGACGACAAAGACGACATGGATCGGTTTCTTTTGAAGATGGGGTGGATCTCTGGCCGCATCACACGATTCTACTCGGCAATCTTTTTTTTTGAGTGAAGACAACGAATTAAATAAAAGAAGAAATGATGGGAGCTTGAGTTGGGCCTGATCTACAGCATCCACTCCCTAATGGGCCTACCATCTGGCCCGTCCAACATTCTCTCTGAGTCGTGTGTGCTCTCTGTGATTAGGACAAAAAAAAGGTGCGTGGGTAGGAGAAAAAAGAAAGAGCGGCCGCCGGCGAGAGAGGCGGAGGGGGGAAGAAAGGTGCGGCCTTTCTTGCCTAAAATTCCAGCGACGGAGGCGAATCCAAGGAGGAGGAGGAGGAGGAGGAGGGAGCCGCCCCTGCCCAGCTAAATCCTCATCGTTCGCCTCCCCAATCACCATTTCCCCCCTTCCGCGTGAGAGATTCGTCCTCCGATGTAGGCCGCCGCCTCGTGGAGCAAGGGCCTCCCCGGCCTGCGGAGCCACCTCTGTGCCGCGGCGTCGTTCCACTCGACGCCCACCTCGCCCACCAAGTGGAAGGGCAAGTTCGATTGCAAGGTCCGGCCGCCTGAATCTCCCCCCTCTTTTCCCATTTCTAGCGAATCCTTCCATGACCTAGTTGGATTCTGCCTTAGTAGCTAAGTAGCTAGCTACTGTGGATGCTTGTGGTTAATAATAAGTGGATGGAAAATAGATCGATCAAACTTGGCAACAGTTTGGTGATCACTCGCTGTTATCTTTCGTGTCCATTCAAACTGTTCAATTGGAAGCTGTAGTGGATGAACATTTCAGTAGATAGATGGTGCTGGTAGATGCTGATTTCTACCACAACAAATAGTTTTGAGTTCTGAGGATAAGCATCCGGACACGATTCTAGGTGGACGGACACTTGAATGCCAAATCTGAATCATGGACCACAAACTTCTTGATTGGTTTCGGCCGATGGTTTCCAGTGGGATAAGCATGAACCACTGGAAATGACCTTCCACTGTTGAACAAATATTGAAGAAGAAGCTACCAAAGGATAATGAATTGCCCGACAGTACATACGCAGCAAAGAAGGTCTAGAGGGCATACGACCTTCTTTGCTGCATATGTACTCTCGGGCAATTCGTTATCCTTTGGAAGCTTCTTCTTCAATATTTTCAGTAGCTTCTCAAATCCTTTGTCAGGCACAGCATTCTCTGCCTTCCACTGCAAAAATTCCAGTACGGTACCGAGCTTTGTGTTGCCATCTTCGCAATTAGGGTACAACCCTTTTTTGTGATCATCTAACATGCGATCGAACTTCAGCTTCTCCTTTTGACTTTCGCATTGCGTCCTTGCATCGACAATGACCCGGCGGAGATCATCATCATCGGGCACATTGTCTGGTTCCTCATGATCTTCAGCAGCTTCCCCCGTTGCAGCATTATTGGGCACATCGTCTAGTTCCTCTTGATCTTCAGCAGCTTCCCCCGTTGCAGCATCACCGTATTCAGGGGGCACATAGTTGTCATTGTCCTCTTCTTCTTCACCGTCTTCCATCATAACCCCTATTTCTCTGTGCCTCGTCCAAACATTATAGTGTGGCATGAAACCATAGTAAAGAAGGTGGGTGTGAAGGATTTTCCGGTCAGAGTAAGACTTCGTATTCCCACATTTAGGGCATGGACAACACATATAACCATTATGCTTGTTTGCCTCAGCCACTTCGAGAAAATCATGCACGCCCTTAATGTACTCGGAGGTGTGTCTACCACCGTACATCCATTGCCGGTTCATCTACGTCCATTATATATAATTAAGTATGTCAAAAACCATTACAGAACATCATGAATAGATAATTAAGTGATCAAATTAATAGAAGTTCATCATCACATTAAAACCAAAGTACATACATAGTTCTCATCTAACAACATATAGCTCTCCAGAGCATCTAATTAATTAAACCATACATTGAAACTATGTAAAACATTTCAATGCGAAAACAAATGCGATCATAATCGCAACCAACGGCATAATGATACCATGCCTCGGTATGAATGGCATATTTTCTAATCTTTCTCATCTTCAACCGCATTGCATCCATCTTGATCTTGTGATCATCGACGACATCCGCAACATGCAACTCCAATATCATCTTCTCCTCCTCCTCAATTTTTTTTATTTTTTCCTTCAAGTAATTGGTTTCTTCTTCAACTAAATTTAACCTCTCGACAATAGGGTCGGTTGGAATTTCCGGTTCAACTACCTCCTAGATAAATAAAATATATGTCACGTTGGTCGGCATAATTGTCATAAACAATAAATGAACCAAATAGTTATAAAAAGATAATATATACCACATCCGAATCATAGCCAGGACGGGGGCCGACGGGGGCGGATACCAAAACCATCGCACTATATAATAACAAGAAATAATAAAAGTAAGAAAATTAGACAAGTATCTATCTAGCTAAAGTAAGATTTTTTTTTTCTTTCGGAAAGAAGATAAGAACAAGAGGCTCACCACGGTGGTGCTGGCGACGAGATCGGTGCGGGCGATCCACGGCGGTGAAGACGGGAGTGGGACGTGACGGGCCGCTAAACCTAGACAAATCTTGAGAAAAATGGAGCTTTGAGGTCGAGCTTCGAGAGGAGAAAGCTTAACTAGTGTGGCTCGGGCATTTCATCGAACACCTCATGTGCATAGGAGGTGAGCTAGAGCACCACAAAGCTCTCCCCTCGCCGGCCAGAAAAAACAGAGCAGTGTGGAGTGCTCTGCTCGCCGGCGAGTGGGTATATATAGGCACCTCATTGGTCACGGTTCGTGGCATGAACCGGTACCAAAGGGAAGCCTGTGGTCCCGGTTCAAGCCACCAACCGGGACCAATGGTGGTGGGCCAGGAGCGAGGCCCATTGGTCCCGGTTCGTCCCACCAACCGGGACCAAAGGGGCATGATGAACCGGGACCAATGCCCCCACGAGGCCCGGAAGGCCCTTGGCCTCACGAACCGGGACAGATGGCCCCATGGGTCCCGGTTCTGGTCTGAACCGGGACTAATGGGCCACCTCGGCCTGGACCAAAGCCCTGTTTTCTACTAGTGACATGTTCATGTTACTACTTTATGTTATTATCTCTATAGTGGAGAGTAACATATGTGTGGTAACATGCAACACTTTATTTATTAGGCTATAGACACATCTTGTCTTGATATGTGTCATGTTACTCATACTAGTAGTAACTAGCTATGTTACCACTTTCCTCTTTTTCTTCATTTATTGCTTGCCACATCATCTATTCCATCTAGATATGTGTGATGTTATTATCTATGTTACTCCCACTGTAGGTAGTCTAAGGTAGCGAAGAAGATGAGGGATTGGGATGGGAAACGTCGGTAGTAGATGCTTGCAACTTGCAACGCAATATGTGCGCTGGTTCAAACATTAATGGCATGCGATATAAATGGGCCAACTTGTTTACCGCTGGAAACAAAATGCAAGAGGGTGCATGCTGCGTACAAATGTAAATCAAAGGCATGATGTGGCACATCCAGATGTTTAGAGTTGAACAATTGTTTTCATGGTGATGATGTGGGGTCATTAGGATCAGTTTTTGCTGAGGTGGCACATCGCTGATGTGGACAATGTGCATGGTGAGAGAATAGGGAGTAGTGGGGAGCAACTTCTTAAGAATCATAGATGCCATAGTCTTAATGATAAAAAATGCCATCATCACAATAATAAAAAAGGCATGCTCTTATTAGTAAAAACTACAATATCGGTAAAACAAAACTGTCATCCTCTCAATAATAAAAATGTCACCCTCTTATAATAAAAAATGCCATCCTCTTAAAATAAAACTGCCCCGTGAGAAAGTTAAAAAAAATATTACTTTTGGGATGAATTAAAAAACTTCAAAAATGCAATGTTGTATATAAATATACATTTTAAGAGAAATTTTCGCAAGCCCGCTCTCGAGCCCAGTGGTTAGAGTACCACGCTCGACGCGAGAGGTCGGGAATTCGAATCCTCCCCTGTGCCAGTGTTATGTATTTTTGAAAAAAAAACAAGAGTTTGCCGGGAAAAGCCACACAACGAATGCGTTACACATTTTTGGAGAAATAAAAACAAGAGTTCACTAGGAAAAGCCAAACAGCGAATGCCTCCAGCCATCCGACGTGGTGTTGCCCCTTGTGTTGGGGTGCGTGTGCATTCGCTAGGGTCACCCTCCTTGAGAACATTCGTCAGTTATAATTTTCGAAGAAGATTTCATCACCTCATGCTCATAACAAGGGGGATCGAGCCATAGTATCGGTTGTTGTATGTTGTTACATGTGTCCAATATATGTAACTTCTCTTTTAGTGATTGGATGGAGAGGATGGGAGGCTCCATGTCGAGTTACTCCATTTGTTGGTCCTTGGTGGTAGCAAAAAAGAAAGCACCGATGTGTAGCGTTGCACAGGGAGGATCATCACCGCCACGACTCCATCTACACATACACTCAAGGAGGTGACACACTTTCTCTTCAAGATCCAGCGTCCAATGGGATTTTGTGAGCGGGAACAACGATGGAAGCCTCACGGCATCAGATGTGAAGGGGGTGAGGAAGCAAGATGATGGCGATGTATGGAGCATCCTATTGTTGTGGAAGAAATAGGTTGTCGACCAAATAAGCGACATGGTGGCCAGTCAACAGAGGGCACGGGATGCGAACGAAACATCCAGCTGAGTGGTAAAAGATGTGTCTCTTGATGTCGCCGGGGTGAAGGTCGTTGCAGTCAGGCAGCATCATCTACTGTCATGGGTGAAAGCATGAGCCGATGATGCCACAGGCGCGTGACCTAACGGCGCTAGACTACCGGCGCATGTAGACGCCCCGAAACCAAATGTGTCCCAACAGTTCTCAAGCCAAAACGTGCGAGCCCATCAGCTGAATCAGCTCTGCATGTAGAGACGGCATGGCTTCAGAGCTGGGGCCAGCAAATGGCCGGACGGAGGTTGCTATTCGACGACAAAGACGACATGGATCGGTTTCTCTTAAAGATGGGGTGGATCTCTGGCCGCATCACACGATTCTACTCGGCAATCTTTTTTTTTTGAGTGAAGACAACGAATTAAATAAAAGAAGAAATGATGGGAGCTTGAGTTGGGCCTGATCTACAGCATCCACTCCCTAATGGGCCTACCATCTGGCCCGTCCAACATTCTCTCTGAGTCGTGCGTGCTCTCTGTGATTAGGACAAAAAAAGGTGCGTGGGTAGGAGAAAAAAGAAAGAGCGGCCGCCGGCGAGAGAGGCGGAGGGGGAAAGAAAGGTGCAGCCTTTCTTGCCTAAAATTCCAGCGGCAGAGGCAAATCCAAGGAGGAGGAGGAGGGAGCCGCCCCTGCCCAGCTAAATCCTCGTCGTTCGCCTCCCCGATCGCCATTTCCCCCCTTCCGCGCGAGAGATTCGTCCTCCGATGCAGGCCACCGCCTCGTGGAGCAAGGGCCTCCCCGGCCTGCGGAGCCACCTCTGCGCCGTGGCGTCATTCCACTCGACGCCCCCCTCGCCCGCCAAGTGGAAGGGCAAGTTCAATTGCAAGGTCCGGCCGCCTGAATCTCCCCCCTCTTTTCCCATTTCCAGCGAATCCTTCCACGACCTAGTAGGTAGCTAGCTACTGTGGATGCATGTGGTTAATAATCAGTGGATGGAAAATAGATCGATCAAACTTGGCAACAGTTTGGTGATCACTCGCTGTTATCTTTCGTGTCCATACAAACTGTTCAATTGGAAGCTGTAGTAGATGAACATTTCAGTAGATAGATGGTGCTGGTAGATGCTGATTTCTTTCGCAACAAATAGTTTTGAGTTCTGAGGATAAGCATCCGGACACGATTCTAGGTGGACAGACACTTGAATGCCAAAGTCTGAATCATGGACCACAAACTTCTTGATTGGTTTCGGCCGATGGTTTCCAGTGGGATAAGCATGAACCACTGGAAACGACCTTCCACTGTTAAACAAATATTGAACAAATATTGAAGAAGAAGCTTCCAAAGGATAATGAATTAACCGACAGTACATACACAGCAAAGAAGGTCTAGAGGGCATACGACCCTCTTTGTTGCGTATGTACTGTCGGGCAATTCGTTATCCTTTGGAAGCTTCTTCTTCAATATTTTCAGTAGCTGGCACAGCATTCTCTGCCTTCCACTGCAGCAATTCCAGTACGGTACCGAGCTTTGTGTTGCCATCTTCGCAATTAGGGTACAACCCTTTTTTGTGATCCTCTAACATGCGATCGAACTTCAGCTTCTCCTTTTGACTTTCGCATTGCGTCCTTGCATCGACAATGACCCGGCGGAGATCATCATCATCGGGCACATTGTCTGGTTCCTCATGATCTTCAGCAGCTTCCACCGTTGCAACATCATTGGGCACATCGTCTAGTTCCTCTTGATCTTCAGCAGCTTCCCCCGTTGCAGCATCACCGTATTCAGGGGGCACATAGTTTTCATTGTCCTCTTCTTCTTCACCGTATTCCATCATAACCCCTATTTCTCCGTGCCTCGTCTAAACATTATAGTGTGGCATGAAACCATTGTAAAGCAGGTGGGTGTGAAGGATTTTCCGGTCAGAGTAAGACTTCGTATTCCCACATTTAGGGCATGGACAACACATAAAACCATTCTGCTTGTTTGCCTCATCCACTTCGAGAAAATCATGCACGCCCTTAATGTACTCAGAGGTGTGTCTGCCACCGTACATCCATTGCCGGTTCATCTACGCGCATTATATATAATTAAGTGTGTCAAAAACCATTACAGAACATCATGAATAGATAATTAAGTGACCAAATTAATAGAAGTTCATCATCACATTAAAACCAAAGTACATACATAGTTCTCATCTAACAACATATAGCTCTCCAGAGCATCTAATTAATTAAACCATACATTGAAACTATGTAAAACATTTCAATGCGAAAAAAATGCCATCATAATCGCAACCAACGGCATAATGATACCAAGCCTCGGTATGAATGGCATATTTTCTAATCTTTCTCATCTTCAACCGCATTGCATCCATCTTGATCTTGTGATCATCGACGACATCCGCAACATGCAACTCCAATATCATCTTCTCCTCCTCCTCAATTTTTTTATTTTTTCCTTCAAGTAATTGTTTTCTTCTTCAACTAAATTTAACCTCTCGACAATAGGGTCGTTTGGAATTTCCGATTCAACTACCTCCTAGATAAATAAAATCTATGTCACATTGGTCGGCATAATTGTCATAAACAATAAATGAACCAAATAGTTATAAAAAGATAATATATACCACATCCGAATCATAGCCAGGACGGGGGCCGACGGGGGCGGATACCAAAACCATCGCACTATATAATAACAAGAAATAATAAAAGTAAGAAAATTAGACAAGTATCTATCTAGCTAAAGTAAGATTTTTTTTTTCTTTCGGAAAGAAGATAAGAACAAGAGGCTCACCACGGTGGTGCTGGCGACGAGATCGGTGCGGGCGATCCACGGCGGTGAAGACGGGAGTGGGACGTGACGGGCCGCTAAACCTAGACAAATCTTGAGAAAAATGGAGCTTTGAGGTCGAGCTTCGAGAGGAGAAAGCTTAACTAGTGTGGCTCGGGCATTTCATCGAACACCTCATGTGCATAGGAGGTGAGCTAGAGCACCACAAAGCTCTCCCCTCGCCGGCCAGAAAAAACAGAGCAGTGTGGAGTGCTCTGCTCGCCGGCGAGTGGGTATATATAGGCACCTCATTGGTCACGGTTCGTGGCATGAACCGGTACCAAAGGGAAGCCTGTGATCCCGGTTCAAGCCACCAACCGGGACCAATGGTGGTGGGCCAGGAGCGAGGCCCATTGGTCCCGGTTCGTCCCACCAACCGGGACCAAAGGGGCATGTGAACCGGGACCAATGCCCCCACGAGGCCCGGAAGGCCCTTGGCCTCACGAACCGGGACAGATGGCCCCATGGGTCCCGGTTCTGGTCTGAACCGGGACTAATGGGCCACCTCGGCCTGGACCAAAGCCCTGTTTTCTACTAGTGACATGTTCATGTTACTACTTTATGTTATTATCTCTATAGTGGAGAGTAACATATGTGTGGTAACATGCAACACTTTATTTATTAGGCTATAGACACATCTTGTCTTGATATGTGTCATGTTACTCATACTAGTAGTAACTAGCTATGTTACCACTTTCCTCTTTTTCTTCATTTATTGCTTGCCACATCATCTATTCCATCTAGATATGTGTGATGTTATTATCTATGTTACTCCCACTATAGGTAGTCTAAGGTAGCGAAGAAGATGAGGGATTGGGATGGGAAACGTCGGTAGTAGATGCTTGCAACTTGCAACGCAATATGTGCGCTGGTTCAAACATTAATGGCATGCGATATAAATGGGCCAACTTGTTTACCGCTGGAAACAAAATGCAAGAGGGTGCATGCTGCGTACAAATGTAAATCAAAGGCATGATGTGGCACATCCAGATGTTTAGAGTTGAACAATTGTTTTCATGGTGATGATGTGGGGTCATTAGGATCAGTTTTTGCTGAGGTGGCACATCGCTGATGTGGACAATGTGCATGGTGAGAGAATAGGGAGTAGTGGGGAGCAACTTCTTAAGAATCATAGATGCCATAGTCTTAATGATAAAAAATGCCATCATCACAATAATAAAAAAGGCATGCTCTTATTAGTAAAAACTACAATATCGGTAAAACAAAACTGTCATCCTCTCAATAATAAAAATGTCACCCTCTTATAATAAAAAATGCCATCCTCTTAAAATAAAACTGCCCCGTGAGAAAGTTAAAAAAAATATTACTTTTGGGATGAATTAAAAAACTTCAAAAATGCAATGTTGTATATAAATATACATTTTAAGAGAAATTTTCGCAAGCCCGCTCTCGAGCCCAGTGGTTAGAGTACCACGCTCGACGCGAGAGGTCGGGAATTCGAATCCTCCCCTGTGCCAGTGTTATGTATTTTTGAAAAAAAAACAAGAGTTTGCCGGGAAAAGCCACACAACGAATGCGTTACACATTTTTGGAGAAATAAAAACAAGAGTTCACTAGGAAAAGCCAAACAGCGAATGCCTCCAGCCATCCGACGTGGTGTTGCCCCTTGTGTTGGGGTGCGTGTGCATTCGCTAGGGTCACCCTCCTTGAGAACATTCGTCAGTTATAATTTTCGAAGAAGATTTCATCACCTCATGCTCATAACAAGGGGGATCGAGCCATAGTATCGGTTGTTGTATGTTGTTACATGTGTCCAATATATGTAACTTCTCTTTTAGTGATTGGATGGAGAGGATGGGAGGCTCCATGT